>NC_088216.1:13210204-13317704 GCF_036934945.1 Oncorhynchus masou masou
TCCATCTCCACCTCAACCGGTTCATCCCAGGTATTTTGTCAGTGTGTAGCTTAAAGTAATGCTTAATGTTTAATGTCAACAGCAACAGCTCTCCCACCCTAATCATGCATTGTTCTCTCAGGTACCAGGGCAATTGCAATGCATTTCCAGGCATTCCTGTTGGATGGACTGGTGAGGTGGAACGAGGACCGTGCGCAGGCAGCAGTGGAGGGAAAGAACAGGAAGCCCCTGCTCTCCTACAGTGGCCACCTGCAGCACATCCTTAACCTTAGCAGCCAAATTGTGCTGGGCAAGGAACAGGGTAAGTGGAGTAAGAGAATGAACATTTACATCAGTTGCATTAATTACATCCCATTAACACTTCCCTACTCTGCTTTCGCCAGATTATTATTTTTTTGCTTAAAAGGGGGAACTCCCCAGAGTGGAGTGCCTGTACTGGCAGAGTGCCTGTACTGGCAGAGTGCCTGTACTGGCAGAGTGCCTGTACTGGCAGAGTGCTGCAGGATGTCAGGGCGGACCCGACCTTCCAGAAGAGGCAGCCACCGCCGAGCAGCTCGACGAGGAGGACGGGGGCTTTCAGGAGGATGTGGACCCAACAGTCCACATCCCTCATGTCACTCCTATGAGTCCTCCAGCTCAGCGGCACCTCTTGTCAGGGGAACCTGCTGACGCACCCAGGTCTGGGCCATCCAGTCCCACCGCCCCTGAAGACGGAAGCTCTCCTGAGGCCCCTGAGGTTACTCTGGGCACCTTACTCATCCAAGCTGCTCAACTGCCCCCTGCCATAAGAAGTTAACAACTTCTAGCGACTTTTAGGACCGCCAATAGCTACTTTCCTTACTGAGGAGTTGGCAACACTGCTGGGCCGCCTGTGAGTGCATTGGGCTGATGGCAGCACCCACTGCTCGTTGAGAAGAGTAAGAACGATACGCGCTTTCATGTCAGAGTCTATATTAACACCAGAAAAAGTCGCTAGATTTGTCGGCAGTCACTTTTTTGAAAATGTGTTCGCTCGAGGGATCTGAATACTCGGTAAATATAGTGACAAAGTCGCTAAGTTGGCAACACTGCGGCCCAGTCCACGCACAGCAGTCCCCCCCAGCTGTGGCAGTAATTGACAGGCTGTAGACTGCATGTAATTGGAATTGACGTGGAAAGAAGCACTGAGTCAGTTTTGGGATTACGATGTTCAAGTAAAGATGACCTCTTGATATCTGTTCTGATTTTTCTCCCAAGAAATACACAACATATTTAATCAATAAGGTTGTGCAATCTTATTTTGTCTTCACAATTGCAAATAAATTTGACATTCCAACTCTAGACTTAAAAGTCTATGATGAATTGAAGACTGAAGTTGATGAGGAGGTGTTTGAGTTTTTTCTAAAGAAACAAGACCATGGTGTGCTGGAGATTTGTTTACCCTGATGGTGAGTTACTTATTAGCTGAGAGCTTCACATTCATCCATACGGCCCTGGCTAGCCTAACACACATGTGAGACAAGCAGATATATCTGCTGATTTCTTTTCTCATTTTGATATTTTAAAATGATCTTTGTTTCTGTGCTCACCTCTCCCACCCCTTTTAGAACAGTAGTGGGCCTAATCAATTCAAAATGTTGCATTCCGCTTGTCATTAACAAAAGTCCTCTAATCATAATAATGGATGTTTCCACCTAAATGGTGTTATAATTAGTGTTAATCACACCAGTTAAATGTTAACATGATTGCTCGATTCATTGAGCTCCTCTACAAGCAGCTCCTTATCAAAATGCCGTGGAGACAATGAGGGGGACTCCGAGGACACCATTATATTGCAGAAGATTCCTGCTACAAGAAAGACTGCTGAGAGTCCTGCTACAAGAAAGACAGCTGAGGATAATCGTCTCTCATGTAGGTACTGCACATTTCCAGTTTAAACAAATGCCAAACTTGAAGATTGAGTGATAAATGTCAGTGAAAGTTGTGAAAGGGTGAATCATTATACGTGCTTGTTTTAAGTGTTAGTGTGTTCCTTTTTTAAATTACTCAAGACTTAGACGATTGAAGACATTCTGAAGAACAAACCTGGAGGGGAGAGGATCATGAATGAGTATGCTCGGACAAAAAGCCTAACGCTTCGAACACACCGACTGCGTCATTGCATAACATTTTGCATTCTGTCCAGTAGGGACCAAGTACGTGCCGAGGGTGGTCCGGGACAAGCTGATTCGGTGGGCTCATACTCTTCCCTCCTCGGGTCATCCTGGTATCAAGAGGACAGTGCAGAGTCTGAGAGGGAGATACTGGTGGCCCACACTGGCTAAAGACGTGAGATTTTATGTCTCCTCCTGCTCAGTGTGTGCTCAGAGCAAGGCTCCTCTGCACTTGCCTAGAGGGAAATTACAACCCCTCCCCGTTCCACAACAGCCGTGGACACACTTATCGGTGGACTTTCTTACCGACCTTCCCCCGTCCCACGGAAGTACTACGATCCTGGTCGTTGTGGATCGGTTTTCTAAGTCCTGTTTTCTCATTCCGTTGCCCGGTCTCCCTACGGCCCTGCAGACTGCTGAGGCCTTGTTTACCCACGTCTTCCGGCACTATGGGGTGCCTGAGGACATCGTCTCTGATCGGGGTCCCCAATTCACGTCCAGAGTGTGGAGGGGGTTTATGGAGAGACTGGGGGTCTCGGTTAGCTTAACCTCAGGTTTTCACCCCGAGAGTAATGGGCAGGTGGAGCGCGTAAACCAGGATGTGGGCAGGTTTCTGCGGTCCTATTGTCGGGACCGGCCTGGTGAGTGGGCAAGGTATGTTCCATGGGCCGAACTAGCCCAGAACTCCTTACGCTACTCCTCTACTAACTTGTCTCCTTTTGAGTGTGTGTTAGGTTACCAGCCGGTCCTGGCTCCATGGCATCAGAGTCCTGCGGTGGAGGAATGGGTACAGCGCTCCAAGGACACCTGGAAAGCCGTTCAGGTCTCATTACGGTTAGCGGGAGAACGGCAGAAGAGGAGCGCTGACCAGCACTGCAGTGAGACCCCCGTGTTTGCACCGGGGGACAGGGTCTGGCTCTCGACCCGAAACCTGTCCCTCCGCCTGCCCTGTCGGAAGCTGGGGCCGCAGTGTGTGGGGCCGTTCAAAGTCCTGAGGAGAATAAACGAGGTGTGTTATAGGTTACAATTTCCAAGGTATTACCGTATTAACCCCTCGTTTCATGTGTCTCTCCTCAGGCCGGTGGTGGCTGGTCCCCTGCAAGAAGGTGAGGTGCCTGAGGTCCCTCCGCCCCCTCTGGACATCGAGGGGTCCCCGGCGTATACAGCTCGAGGCATTCTGGATTCGAGACGCCGGGTGGGGGGCCTACAGTACCTCGTGGACTGGGAGGGGTACGGCCCGGAGGAGAGATGCTGGGTTCCGTTGAGGGACATTTTGGACCCTTCTCTCCTGATAGAATTCCTCCACCCGGATCGCCCAGCACCTCGTCCTCCGGGTCGTCCTCGAGGACGGTGGCGGCGCGCTGCGGGAGCCGCGCGTCGGGGGGGGGGTGGTACTGTCACGACTTCTGCCGAGGTTGGCTCTCCTGCCCGTTCAGGCGGTGCTCGGCGGTCGTCGTCACCGTCCTACTAGCCACTACCGATCCCTTTTCGTGTATCTGTTGGTTTTGTCTGATTGGTTTCACCTGTGTGTTGTTTAGTTAATTAGTGTCTGTATATAATGTAGGTTGTCCCGCCCTTGTTTTGTGCGGGATTGTTTATTTGTCATCTATGTCTGTCGGTGTAGGCTCAGTCGGTAGAGCATGGCGCTTGCAACGCCAAGCGTCGTGGGTTCGTTTCCCACTGGGGCCACCCATATGCAAAAGTAGTGGCCCCAGCCGACTTGTAAGTCGCTTTGGACAAAAGCGTCTGCTAAATGGGATATTATTATTATTATTTATTATCTTGTGTTCTTATTCTCCGGTTCGTCTTTTATCCTGTGTTGGATTGTTCACCCTGTGTGTATTGGGTTGACCGTGTTTCTTGTTCACCGGAGAATAAAACTTTCATATCGCTATCTGCGCCTGATTCCACCCACCTTGATTAGACGTGACATAGGCAACTATACTGATGCAGGTACCTTTTACACAGCTGGGCAACTATACTGATGCAGGTACCTTTTACACAGCTGGGCAACTATACCAAATCCGGTTACCTTTTGCACAGCTAGGCAACTATACTGATGCAGGTACCTTTTACATAGCTAGGCAACTATACTGATGCAGGCACCTTTTACATAGCTAGGCAACTATACTGATGCAGGCACCTTTTGCAAATGGTCGCATGCAGTTGGACACATGGAGGAGAGAATAATTATCGCAGTGTCCTCAAAACCGTGTCTTTTTGACACAACAGCTGACAGCTACAGGGACATAAACACAAACAATTCTGCTTGGAGACAAGTGTCCACAATAGTAGGAATGCCAGGTCAGTTTAGTAGTGAGGTTGTGCTAGATGTGGCTAGTTAGCATAGCCTAGCTTGCTAACCTAGCCAATGAGGTGTGTGTGTGAAAGATAGTCAAATAAAATACTACCCATGATAACTTTACCAAATCATGTTTGAAAGAGTGTGAGTGTGTATGCTAGATAAATAGTAATAGAAATGGTAGATACTACTGTACCCCTGATCATTTGGTCAGATAACCGTGTGTCTGTGTACAGAAGTTTTTTTGTTTGTTTTTTTGCGAATTGGATTCATCCCCTCTACCACACGGAACCCCACTAATCCTACCGACGGAAACGCACGAGGTGGCTAATAACAGACCTCCATCCTATGCTAGTTTGCTACCGATGGCCCGGCTAGCTGTCTGAATCGCCATGACCCCCAACCAACCTCACTACTCACTGGACCCTTTTGATCACTCGACTAAGCATGCCTTTCCTTAATGACAATATGCCTTGTCCATTGCTGTTCTGGTTAGTGTTAATTGGCTTATTTCACTGTAGAGCCTCTAGTCCTGCTTACTATACCTTATCCAACCTATGAGTTCCACCACCCATACATGCGATGACATCTCCTGGTTTCAATCATGTTTCTGGAGACAATATCTCTCTCATCATCACTCAATGCCTAGGTTTACCTCCACTGTATTCACATCCTATCATACAGTTGTCTGTACATTATACCTTGAAGCTATTTTATCGCTCCCAGAAACCTCCTTTTACTCTCTGTTCCATACGTTCTAGACGACCAATTCTTATAGCATTTAGCCGTAACCTTATCCTACTCCTCCTCTGTTCCTCTGGCGATGTAGAGGTGAATCCAGGCCCTGCAGTGCCTAGCTCCACTCCTATTTCCCAGGCGCTCTCTTTTGATGACTTCTGTAACCGTAATAGCCTTGGTTTCATGCATGTTAACATTAGAAGCCTCCTCCCTAAGTTTGTTTTATTCACTGCTTTAGTACACTCTGCCAACCTGGATGTTTAGCTGTGTATGAATCCTGGCTTAGGAAGACCACCAAAAATTCTGACATTTTCATCCCAAACTACAACATTTTCAGACAAGATAGAGCTGCCAAAGGGGGCGGTGTTGCAATCTACTAAAAATATAGCCTGCATAGTTCTGTCCTACTATCCAGGTCTGTATCCAAACAATTTGAACTTCTACTTTTAAAAATCCACCTCTCTAAAAACAAGTCTCTCACTGTTGCCGCCTGCTATAGACCACCCTCTGCCCCCAGCTGTGCTCTGGACACCATATGTGAACTGATTGCCCCCCATCTATCTTCAGAGCTCATGCTGCTAGGCGACCTAAACTGGAACATGCTTAACACCCCAGCCATCCTATAATCTAAGCTTGATGCCCTCAATCTCACACAAACTATCAATGAACGTACCAGGTACCTCCCCAAAGCCTTAAACTCAGGCACCCTCATAGATATCATCCTAACCAACTTGCCCTCTAAATACACCTCTGCTGTCTTCAACCAAGATCTCAGCGATCACTGCCTCATTGCCTGCATCCGTAATGGGTCAGCGGTCAAACGACCTCCACTCATCATTGTCAAACGCTCCCTGAAACACTTCAGCGAGCAGGCCTTTCTAATCGACCTGGCCGGGGTATCCTGGAAGGATATTGATCTCATCCCGTCAGTAGAGGATTCCTGTTTTTTTATTTTTAAATGCCTTCCTAACCATCTTAAATAAGCATGCCCCATTCAAGAAAATTAGAACCAGGAACAGATATAGCCCTTGGTTTTCCCCAGACCTGACTGCCCTTAACCAACACAAAAACATCCTATGGCATTCTGCATTAGCATTGAATAGCCCCAGTGATATGCAGCTGTTCAGGGAAGCTAGAAACCATTATACACAGGCAGTTAGAAAAGCCAAGGCTAGCTTTTTCAAGCAGAAATTTGCTTCCTGCAACACTAACTCAAAAAAGTTCTGGAACACTGTAAAGTCCATTGAGAATAAGAACACCTCCTCCCAGCTGCCCACTGCACTGAAGATAGGAAACATTGTCACCACTGATAAATCCACTATAATTGAGAATTTCAATAAGCATTTTTCTACGGCTGGCAATGCTTTCCACCTGTCTACTCCTACCCCGGTCAACAGCACTGCACACCCCACAGCAACTCGCCCCAGCCTTCCCCATTTCTCCTTCTCCCAAATCCAGTCAGCTGATGTTCTGAAAGAGCTGCAAAATCTGGACCCCTACAAATCAGCCGGGCTAGACAATCTGGACCCTTTCTAAAATTATCTGCCGAAATTGTTGCCACCCCTATTACTAGCCTGTTCAACCTCTTTCGTGTCGTCTGAGATTCCCAAAGATTGGAAAGCAGCTGCGGTCATCCCCCTCTTCAAAGAGGGGGACACTCTTGACCCAAACTGCTACAGACCTATATCTATCCTACCCTGCCTTTCTAAGGCCTTCGAAAGCCAAGTCAACAAACAGATTACCGACCATTTCGAATCTCTCCATACCTTATCTGCTATGCAATCTGGTTTCAGAGTTGGTCATGGGTGCACCTCAGCCACGCCCAAGGTCCTAAACGATATCTTAACCGCCATCGATAAGAAACATTACTGTGCAGCCGTATTCATTGATCTGGCCAAGGCTTTCGACTCTGTCAATCACCACATCCTCATCGGCAGACTCGACAGCCTTGGTTTCTCAAATGATTGCCTCGCCTGGTTCACCAACTACTTCTCTGATAGAGTTCAGTGTGTCAAATCGGAGGGTCTGCTGTCCGGACCTTAGGCAGTCTCTATGGGGGTGCCACAGGGTTCAATTCTTGGACCGACTCTCTTCTCTGTATACATCAATGATGTCGCTCTTGGTGAGTCTCTGATCCACCTGTACGCAGACGACACCATTCTGTTTACTTCTGTCCCTTCTTTGGACACTGTGTTAACAACCCTCCAGGCAAGCTTCAATGCCATACAACTCTCCTTCCGTGGCCTTCAATTGCTCTTAAATACAAGTAAAACTAAATGCATGCTCTTCAACCGATCGCGGCCTGCACCCGCCTGTCCAACATCACTACTCTGGACGGCTCTGACTTAGAATACCTAGGTGTCTGGTTAGACTGGAAACTCTCCTTCCAGACTCATATTAAACATCTCCAATCTAAAATCAAATCTAGAATCGGCTTTCTATTCTGCAACTAACACTTATTCCGCCTTATCTCAGTTCACTGGTCACGATGGCAAAACCCACCCGTAGCACGCGCTCCAGCAGGTGTATCTCACTGATCATCCCTAAAGTCAACATCTCATTTGGCCGCCTTTCGTTCCAGTTCTCTGCTGCCTGTGACTGGAACGAATTGCAAAAATCGCTGAAGTTGGAGACTTATCTCCCTCACCAACTTCAAACATCTGCTATCTGAGCAGCTAACCGATCGCTGCAGCTGTACATAGTCTTATCGGTAAATAGCCCACCCAATTTTACCTACCTCATCCCCATACTGTTTATATTTATTTACTTTTCTGCTCTTTTGCACACCAATATCTCTACCTCTACATGACCATCTGATCATTTATCACTCCAGTGTTAATCTGCAAAATTGTAATTATTCGCCTACCTCCTCATGCCTTTTGCACACACTCTATATTGACTCTCTTTTTTTCTACTGTGTTATTGACTAGTTAACTGTTTACTCCATGTGTAACTCTGTGTTGTCTGTTCACACTGCTATGCTTTATCTTGGCCAGGTCGCAGTTGTAAATGAGAATTTGTTCTCAACTAGCCTACCTGGTTAAATAAAGGTGGAATAAAAAAATATGCTTTATATATATATATATATCTCTCTCATCTAGGCTGTCCTGTGAACAGTGCGTCACAGACCTACAGCAAGCTGTGTGAAAGTCACAGGGAGTCCTGGAATGTGGAATTGTATACGGTACCTCGTGGAGTGCGAGCAGTTTCTGGCCTTGGGCACATAGTTCACTGATCCATCGGAGATGCCCCCAGTGCCCTCACCCGTCTGGCTGCAAGGTGACTAAAAAGCTTGCGGGTACCGCTGCAGACACAGCCGCCTGGGTTACCGATGTCGGTAACGAGCATGGGCAGGTCCTCGTCAGGGTCCTCACTGCCGGTGAGGGCGAGGGCCTGCTCCCCATGGCGGCTGGTCTCATGGAACGGTACCGGCTGGCCGGGGTGGTGCCCCCCCAGCTCATGTACGTGGACCGAGACTGCTGCTCCAGCTTCGGTGGATCAAAGACAGCTGCCATGTACAATGACTGGGACCAGCTGATGGTTTGGCTGGACATCTGAGCACCTGATGCGGCGGTTCGTGTCAGGTGTCACCACTGAGAGCCACCAGCTCTATGGTCCCTTCATGCGGCAGCTGTCAGCCTGCATCTTTGAGTGGGATGCAGGCGATGTCTGCCGACTGCTGGAGGCCAAGAGGTCTGAGCTGGAGGGGAAGCACGGGATGGTCGTCCTCACCAAGGCAGAGGTTTCGAGGAAGATCGTCAGGAAGGAGATTGCACATCACTGTCGGAGTCGTACGTGCTGGGCTGAGGTGAGCCAAATCCTTATTGACCTTCTCGGGACCTTCAACAGCGAGAAGGGGGTCGACACCCTGGGCATCTCGTTGCTGGACTACATCCGCATCCAGGCAATCTGGAAAGAGCGGCTGCGCCACCTCCACTGCATAAAGGACCCTGGCGATGTTGTCCATTATCCTAGGAAAAGACTCTCTCCAATGGTATGTTGTTAGTATTCATGTCCTCCAACTTACTATTTTATTGCCTGCCTCTACATTAAATGCATATGAAGGTCAGGCGATGGCTATCATTATTTTTCAATGTTCTCTAATTATTTATCTCCTCTGTTTCAGTTGCCTTCTCGGACTCAACTCGGGCCCTGCAAATTGGCCGGGCACCAGCCGTTTGGTGGAGGCCATTTGCAGTCAGCTCTGTCAAATCCATCCCAGCGCCACGCAGTCTGCCGGCGTCAAGAAGAGCAGGTGGGCGCTCATTCTGGCAGACTACGTGGGCATCAGGGAGGCAGTGCTGAACAGCCCGAGGTTGATGGCCCAGACCAACCTTCAGCTCTTTGAGCTGAATCAAAGGACCATTAGTCAGTGGTAAGACATTAACTTATGGACGACTTGTTGGAAGACTTGTTACATAAAGCCTTGTGAGTAATGGCAATCTGAGTGTCAGCTTGTGTTTGTTTTCTCTCCCCGTTTCAGGTATTCCCGGCGTCAGAAGGAGAGGGAGAGGATGGTGCTGCAGCAGGGAATGGGGCTCGCTGCTGCCCCCAGCGTCACCACCCAGCCCCTCCCTGCAGCCAAGCCCCACAACTTCAAGCAGAAGGGAATCAAGGCGCCCTTCCCTTTCCCTACGCCGCCCCCCCAGTCCCACGCCAGACCACCCAGCAAAGAGAGCCTGCCCACGCGCCCATTCTGCCAGCCCACCTGGAGCAACAACCCCCCGCACTTCCCGGCCCCTCCCAAGCCCAAGGACCACAGACGGGCTGCACTTCACCTCCTCCAGTGCCAAGGATAACGGCTTGGAGGAGGAAGAGGATGGCGGAGGACACAGAGGAGGGGACACCCGAGAAGGGAAGGCAACGTGAGCATCACGTCTGCGCCAAATGCGGGTTGCCGATGCGGCGGGAGACGGGGCGTGGCGTTCTGCTCTGTTGCTGGAGGGGGTAAGAACGTGGCCCAGTGGCTGGTGGAAATGAAGGACACTAAGGGGCGAGGTGAAGAACACTGAGCCACTGCCTGGGTGGTCGGATGTTGTTTGTTGTTGTAAATAGTTCACTGTTCCCCTCTACAAGGACCGAGACCTTGAGCGCGGTGTAGAGGCTTGTGTGTGTTGAGGACCCTCAGAGCTATATTGTCTGTAGTTTCGAAGACTACTGGTAGGGTAACCCATGGTAGGCAGTTCTGAGGCGAGACACCAGACTGACATCGGTACATTCCCAAACAAAATACTGTAAAAAAAAAAAGTTAAAAAATAGAGGATAGACATTCAAATAAACAAATATAAATCAAACATGATTTATCAACACATCTTCGTTTATTGGATTTACATTGCAATAATTATCTTCCATTTCATCCTGTTTCCCTTTGTATACTCTGGTTCATCATTGAAACTCCTCGACTGGGCTTCTGTTGTTGTCATCACTGTTTAGACCTGGTGCTCAAAGCACATGGCTACTTAATATGCATTGTTGACACATCCCTGCCAACTGCTCCTCTCACCCAGCAAAACCCCCCATTTCCCCTCCTCCTTCGACAGAGAAGAATGGGCAATATCTTACTCGGTGGGGCAAACGTGTCTTTCTATGTAAACTGAATTTAACTACAAATAAAATAATAATCACCCTAATCCTACCCATAACCCCCCACTGCTGTCCTCCTCCTAGCAGACCTATCAAGCAAACGTGAGTTACTTTATATGTATCTAATACGGTTATGCTGACACTTGTTACTGCACTCATCAGTCACGATAAGTTTTTTTTCTTGCCTCCTAAGATGGAAAATGCAAGGTTCCGTTTCATGCCCTCACAGGAGTTGGTCCTCAAGGCCACACACCCCAGGCAGGGCCCTCCTGTGAGGACTAAGAAGTGGGATGAAGTGGAAGCAGAGGCTCGAGCCCGTGTCGTCTCCGAGGGAGGTGAACCCGGTGCAGAGATGGTCATCCTGAGCTGGTGCACGGTTCGACAAGTACCGGGGTCAGACCATCAAGTGGCTGATGGAGAACGACGTGGGCTACATGGTGCAAGTGGTAACAGTGCATAAGGAGAGGGAGCGAGAGGGCAGTGTTTCCCAGCATCCCCTGATGGGCCAACAAGGACGCCTTGACTCGCTACTCGTGCGCCTATCCGGCCTTTGCTGAGGCGGTCAGGTTCAACCGGGCGCACAAGGAAGCTTAAGTCCTGTCCTCCCAGCCAGGTGAGATTAATTCTCCTCATTGTATGTAAGATGTAACTCTTTTGCTCTGACAGTTAATTGGTTCCCGTGCTGATTTCAGGCCAGGAGGGCAAGGCCCTTGTCGGCATCGGGAAGTACAAGTGGGACTCACTGCAGGACCTGTATGAGGCTACGGGTGCAGACAGATAAGGTAATGGGTAATTGTGTTTTCTATGTTCATCTCAGTGTGTTCTATGCAACATTTTACATCTGAAATGTTTCCTCTGCTGTGTCTCACACAGATACGTCAGGAAGCTTGAGGATGCAGACACCCCGTTATCCTGGGAGTGCAATGGCCGCCTTGATTGACTACATTCAGCGCAGAGACCAGGAGGGGGTAGCTGCTGTGGCCAGGCCCGTCAGTAACACCCCCGCCAGCACCACCCCCGCCAGCACCACCCCCGTCAGTAACAACCGGCCCAACAGTGCGGCTACGTAAGTGTTACATATTTAAAGGAAAATATAATTCCACTTTTTCTACACAGTTGGAAATTATGACATACAGTGGGGAGAACAAGTATTTGATACACTGCCGATTTTGCAGGTTTTCCTACTTACAAAGCATGTAGAGGTCTGTAATGTTTATCAAAAGGTACACTTCAACTGTGAGACGGAATCTAAAACAAAAATCCAGAAAATCACATTGTATGATTTTTAAGTAATTAATTTGCATTTTATTGCATGACATAAGTATTTGAACATCTACCAACAAGTAAGAATTCCGGCTCTTACAGACCTGTTAGTTTTTTCTTTAAGAAGTCCCCTGTTCTCCACTCATTACCTGTATTAACTGCACCTGTTAAACTCGTTACCCGTATAAAAGACACATGTCCACACACTCAATCAAACAGACTCCAACCTCTCCATAACGGCCAAGACCAGAGATATGTGTAAGGACATCAGAGATGAAATTATAGACCTGCACAAGGCTGGGATGGGCTACAGGACAATAGGCAAGCAGTTTGGTGAGAAGGCAACAACTGTTGGCGCAATTGTTAGAAAATGGAAGAAGTTCAAGATGACAGTCAATCACATGTGGTCTGGGGCTCCATGCAAGAGCTCACCTCGTGGGGCATCAATGATCATGAGGAAGGTGAGGGATCAGCCCAGAACTACACAGCAGGACCTGGTCAATGACCTGATGAGAGCTGGGACCACAGTCTCAAAGAAAACCATTAGTAACACACTATGCCGTCATGGATTAAAATCCTGCAGCGCAAGCAAAGCCCCCCTGCTCAAGCCAGCGCATGTCCAGGCCCGTCTGAAGTTTGCCAATGACCATCTGGATGATCCAGAGGAGGAATGGGAGAAGGTCATGTGGTCTGATGAGACAAAAATAGAGCTTTTAGGTCTAAACTCCACTCGCCGTGTTTGGAGGAAGAAGAAGGATGAGTACAACCCCAAGAACCCCATCCCAGCCGTGAAGCATGGAGGTCAAAACATCATTCTTTGGGGATGCTTTTCTGCAAAGGGGACAGGACGACTGCACCGTATTGAGGGGAGGATGGATGGGGCCATGTTTCGCGAGATCTTGACCTCCTCCTTCCCTCAGTAAGAGCATTGAAGATGGGTCGTGGCTGGGTCTTCCAACATGACCACGACCCAAAACACACAGCCATGGCAACTAAGGAGTGGCTCCGTAAGAAGCATCTCAAGGTCCTGGAGTGGCCTAGCCATTCTCCAGACCTGAACCCAATAGAAAATCTTTGGAGCTGAAAGTCCATATTGCCCAGCGACAACCCCAAAACCTGAAGGATCTGGAGAAGGTCTGTATGGAGGAGTGGACCAAAATGCTGCAGTGTGTGCAAACCTGGTCAAGAACTACAGGAAATGTAAGATCTCTGTAATTGACTTAAAAATCATACAATGTGATTTTCTACATTTTTGTTTAGGATTCCGTCTCTCACAGTTGAAGTGTACCTATGATAAAAATTGCAGGTCTCTACATGCTTTGTAAGTAGGAAACACTGACGATTTTGCAGGTTATCAAATAAATGTTCTCCCCACTGTTTACCCTATATTTCATTTTTAAAGGCCTCTTGGTCCTGCGATATCTGCGTTCCTTTCAAGGCGCTCTCTCGCCCCAGGTGAACTGCAGGCGAAGATGAAGAAACTCATTGCAGTTCAAGGTGAGTGTGTAGTTACACATGAAAGATAATATTAACTCTTTTGATAAGCTGTGTAGCTCCCAATCCTTTCTCTCTCCACGGGGTATAGGGGTGTCTTTCCCTCGACCAGCACTGCCACCAACAGATCTATCAGACACAGGGCTGGTCAAAGCAGCTGCTGACAGAACATGTTTGTTTTTACGTCACTATTAATTGACACAGGAAATTTGATACGTTTCAGTTAAAGTTTGCTGACATGTCATCTGGGTTTAGTGGAGCGTCACTGCATGCATGAACTATTAAATATCTTACCTATCCTCTGTAGCTGTCATCCTGTATGTAGCGGTCATCCTGTATGTCACTGTCACGCCCTGACCTTAGAGAGCCTTTTTAGGTCTCTATTTGGTTTGGTCAGGGTGTGATTTGGGTGGGCATTCGATGTTCTTTATTTCTATGTTTTGTATTTCTATGTTTTGGCCTGGTATGGTTCTCAATCAGGGACAGCTGTCTATCGTTGTCTCCGATTGAGAATCATACTTAGGCAGCCTTTTCCCACCTGTGTTTGTGGGTGATTATTTTCTGTTTTGTGTTTCTGCACCTGACAGAACTGGTCGTTGTCGTTTTGCTCTTTGTTGTTTTGATAATAAATCATGAACACTTACGATGCTGCACTTTGGTCCACTTCTTCCACCGACGACAAGAGTCGTGACAGTCACGTAATCCTGACTTTCTTTTCCATTTTAAATCACTAATTTCATTTCAGTTTTACACTCAAACTTGACCAACACTCATACATTTTTTGTTTGTTACATCCTATCACTGATTGATATTCATCTGGGCATGAGGAGGATTTGCCCCGGCAGTCCTTCCTGCCTCCAATCAACCATTTATCGAATCAAGAACTTCAAGGAGGGCGGTTCAATTGTTGCGAAGAAGGCTTCAGGGCGCCCAAGAAAGTCCAGCAAGCGCCAGGACCGTCTCCTAAAGTTGATTCAGCTGCGGGATCGGGGCACCACCAGTACAGAGCTTGCTTAGGAATGGCAGCAGGCAGGTGTGAGTGCATCTGCACGCACAGTGAGGCAAAGACTTTTGGAGGATGGCCTGGTGTCACGAAGGGCAGCAAAGAAGCCACTTCTCTTCAGCAAAAACATCAAGGACAGACTGATATTCTGCAAAAGGTACAGGGATTGGACTGTTGAGGACTGGGGTAAAGTCATTTTCTCTGATGAATCCCCTTTCCGATTGTTTGGGGCATCCGGAAAAAAGCTTGTCTGGGGATGACAAGGTGAGCGGCTACCATCAGTCCTGTGTCATGCCAACAGTAAAGCATCCTGAGACCATTCATGTGTGGGGTTGCTTCTCAGCCAAGGGAGTGGGCTCACTCACAATTTTGCCTAAGAACACAGCCATGAATAAAGAATGGTACCAACACATCCTCCGAGAGCAACTTCTTCCAACCATCCAGGAACAGTTTGGTGACGAACAATGCCTTTTCCAGCATGATGGTGCACCTTGCCATAAGGCAAAAGTGATAACTAAGTGGCTCGGGGAACAAAACATATATATTTTGGGTCCAGGGCCAGGAAACTCCCCAGACCTTAATCCCATTGAGAACAATCCTCAAGAGGCGGGTGGACAAACAAAAACGTACAAATTCTGATAAACTCCAAGCATTGATTAAAGAATGGGCTGCCATCAGTCAGGATGTGGCCCAGAAGTTAATTGACAGCATGCCAGGCCGGAATGCAGAGGTTTGAAAAAGAAGGGTCAACACTGCAAATATTGACTCTTTGCATCAACTTCATGTAATTGTCAATAAAAGCCTTTGACACTTATGAAATGCTTGTAATTATACTTCAGTATTTCATTGTAACATCTGACAAAAACATCTAAAGACACTGAAGCAGCAAACTTTGTGAAAATTAATATTTGTGTCATTCTCAAAACTTTTGGCCACGACTGTACAATGACTGGAACCAGCTGGTGGTTCGGCTGAACATCTGGCACCTGATGGGGCGGTTCGTGTCAGGTATCACCACTGAGAGCCACCAGCTCTACGGTCCCTTCATGCAGCAGCTGTCAGCCTGCTTCTTTGAGTGGGATGCAGGCGATGTCCGCCGACTGCTGGAGGCCAAGAGGTCTGAACTGGAGGGGAAGCACGGGATGGTCGGCCTCACCGAGGCACAGGTTTCGAGGAAGATCGTCAGGAAGGAGATTGCGCTTCACTGTCGGTTGTACACGTGGAGCTGCAGGGACCGAAGACCTTCTCCTTGACCTCTGAGACCTTCAACAGCGAGAAGGGGGTCGACACCCTGGGCATCCCGTTGCTGGACTCCATCCGCATTCAGGCAATCTGGAAAGAGCGGACTCGCCACCTCCACTGCATACAGGACCCACGAGATCGGCAAATGCCGGTTTATCGCTGAGCACGGGGCTCCACATCCTTGGCGTCATTCCATCTCCACCTCAACCGGTTCATCCCAGGTATTTTGTCATTGTGTAGCTTAAAGTAATGCTTAATGTTTAATGTCAACAGCAACAGCTCTCCCACCCTAATCATGCATTGTTCTCTCAGGTACCAGGGCAATTGCAATGCATTTCCAGGCGTGCCTGTTGGATGGACTGATGAGTTGGAACGAGGACCGTGCGCAGGCGGCAGTGGAGGGAAAGAACAGGAAGCCCCTGCTCTCCTACAGTGGCCACCTGCAACACATCCTTAACCTTAGCAGCCAAAGGGTGCTTGGCAAGGAACAGGGTAAGGACTGCACCAAGCCTAGCGAGTACAGGGGTAAGTGGAGTAAGAGAATGAACATTTACATCAGTTGCATTAATTACATCCTATTAACACTTCCCTACTCTGCTTTCGCCAGATTATTATTTTTTGGCTTAAAAAGGGGAACTCCCCAGAGCGGAGTACCTGTACTGGCAGAGTACCTGTACTGGCAGAGTGCCTGTACTGGCAGAGTGCCTGTACTGGCAGAGTGCCTGTACTGGCAGAGTGCCTGTACTGGCAGAGTGCCTGTACTGGCAGAGTGCCTGTACTGGCAGAGTGCTGCAGGATGTCAGGGCGGACCCGACCTTCCAGAAGAGGCAGCCACCGCCGAGCAGCTCGACGAGGAGGACGGGGGCTTTCAGGAGGATGTGGACCCGACCGTCCACATTCCTCATGTCACTCCTATGAGCGCCCCGTCCTCCAGCTCAGCGGCACCTCTGTCAGGGGTACCTGCTGACGCACCCAGGTCTGGGCCATCCAGTCCCACCGCCCCTGAAGACGGAAGCTCTCCTGAGGCCCCTGAGGTTACTCTGGGCACCTTACTCATCCAAGCTGCTCAACTGCCCCCAGCCATAAGAAGTTAACAACTTCTAGCAACTTTTAGGACCACCAATAGCTACTTTCCTTACTGAGGAGTTGGCAACACTGCTGGGCCGCCTGTGAGTGCATTGGGCTGATGGCAGCACCCACTGCTCGTTGAGAAGAGTAAGAACGATACGCGCTTTCATGTCAGAGTCTATATTAACACCAGAAAAAGTCGCTAGATTTGTCGGCAGTCACTTTTTTGAAAATGTGTCGCTCGAGGGATCTGAATACTCGGTAAATATAGTGACAAAGTCGCTAAGTTGGCAACACTGCGGCCCAGTCCTCGCACAGCAGTCCCCCCCAGCTGTGGCAGTAATTGACAGGCTGTAGACTGCATGTAATTGGAATTGACGTGGAAAGAAGCACTGAGTCAGTTTTGGGATTACGATGTTCAAGTAAAGATGACCTCTTGATATCTGTTCTGATTTTTCTCCCAAAAACATATATTTAATCAATAAGGTTGTGTAATCTTATTTTATGTTCACAATTGCAAATAAATTTGACATTCCAACTCTAGACTTAAAAGTCTATGATGAATTGAAGACTGAAGTTGATGAGGAGGTGTTTGAGTTTTTTCTAAAGAAACAAGACCTTGGTGTGCTGGAGATTTGTTTACCCTGATGGTGAGTTACTTATTACCTTAGAGCTTCACATTCATCCATACAGCCCTGGCTAGCCTAACACACATGTGAGACAAGCAGATATATCTGCTGATTTCTTTTCTCATTTTGATATTTTAAAATGATCTTTGTTTCTGTGCTCACCTCTCCCACCCCTTTTAGAACAGTAGTGGGCCTAATCAATTCAAAATGTTACATTTCTGCATTCCGCTTGTCATTAACAAAAGTCCTCTAATCATAATAATGGATGTTTCCACCTAAATGGTGTTATAATTACAGTGTTAATCACACCAGTTAAATGTTAACATGATTGCTCGATTCATTGAGCTCCTCTACAAGCAGCTCCTTATCAAAATGCCGTGGAGACAATGAGGGGGATTCCGAGGACACCATTATATTGCAGAAGAGTCCTGCTACAAGAAAGACTGCTGAGAGTCCTGCTACAAGAAAGACAGCTGAGGATAATCGTCTCTCATGTAAGTACTGCACATTTCCAGTTTAAACAAATGCCACATTTGAAGATTGAGTGATAAATGACATCAGTGAAAGTTGTGAAAGGGTGAATCATGGTGTATTATTATACGTGCTTGGTGTAAGTGTTAGTGTGTTCCTTTTTTAAATTACTCAAGACTTAGATGATTGAAGACATTCTGAAGAACAAACCTGAATGAGTATGCTCGGACAAAAAGCCTAACGCTTCGAACACACCGGACTGCGTCATTGCATCACATTTTGCGCAGCTGGGCAACTATACTGATGCAGGCACCTTTTACACAGCTAGGCAACTATACTGATGCAGGTACCTTTTACACAGCTGGGCAACTATACTGATGCAGGTACCTTTTGCAAATGGTCGCACGTAGTTGGACACATGGAGGAGAGAATCATTTTTGCAGTGTCCTCAAAACCATGTCTTGTTGACACAACTGCTGACAGCTACAGGGACATAAACACAAACAATTCTGCTTGGAGACAAGTGTCCACGATAGTAGGAATGCCAGGTCAGTTTAGTAGTGAGGTTGTGCTAGATGTGGCTAGTTAACATAGCCTAGCTTGCTAACCTAGCCAATGAGGTGTGTGTGTGAAAGAAATAGTCAAATAAAATACTACCCCTGATAACTTTCCCAAATAATCATGTTTGAAAGAGTGTGAGTGTGTATGCTAGATAAATAGTAATAGAAATGGTAGATACTACTGTACCCCTGATCATTTGGTCAGATAACCGTGTGTCTGTGTACAGAAGTTTTTTTGTTTGTTTTTTGCGAATTGGATTCATCCCCTCTACCACACAGAACCCCACTAATCCTACCGACGGAAATGCACGAGGTGGCTAATAACAGACCTCCATCCTATGCTAGCTTGCTACCGATGGCCCGGCTAGCGGTCTGAATCACTGTGACCACAACCAACCCCACTACTCACTGGACCCTTTTGATCACTCGACTAAGCATGCCTCTCCTTAATGACAATATGCCTTGTCCATTGCTGTTCTGGTTAGTGTTAATTGGCCTATTTCACTGTAGAGCCTCTAGTCCTGCTCACTATACCTTATCCAACCTATTAGTTCCACCACCCATACATGCGATGACATCTCCTGGTTTCAATTATGTTTCTGGAGACAATATCTCTCTCATCATCACTCAATACCTAGGTTTACCTCCACTGTATTCACATCCTACCATACATTTGTCTGTACATTATACCTTGAAGCTATTTTATCGCTCCCAGAAACCTCTTTTTACTCTCTGTTCCAGACGTTCTAGACGACCAATTCTTATTGCTTTTAGCCGTACCCTTATCCTACTCCTCCTCTGTTCCTCTTGCGATGTAGAGGTGAATCCAGGCCCTGCAGTGCATAGCTCCACTCCTATTTCCCAGACACTCTCTTTTGATGACTTCTGTAACCGCAATAGCCTTGGTTTCATGCATGTTAACATTAGAAGCCTCCTCCCTAAGTTTGTTTTATTCACTGCTTTAGCACACTCTGCCAACCTGGATGTTCTAGCTGTGTCTGAATCCTGGCTTAGGAAGACCACCAAAAATTCTGAAATGTTCATCCCAAACTACAACATTTTCAGACAAGATAGAACTGCCAAAGGGGGCGGTGTTGCAATCTACTAAAAATATAGCCTGCATAGTTCTGTCCTACTATCCAGGTCTGTATCCAAACAATTTGAACTTCTACTTTTAAAAATCCACCTCTCTAAAAACAAGTCTCTCACTGTTGCCGCCTGCTATAGACCACCCTCTGCCCCCAGCTGTGCTCTGGACACCATATGTGAACTGATTGCCCCCCATCCATCTTCAGAGCTCGTGCTGCTAGGGGACCTAAACTGGAACATGCTTAACACCCCAGCCATCCTATAATCTAAGCTTGATGCCCTCAATCTCACACAAATTATCAATGAACGTACCAGGTACCTCCCCAAAGCCTTAAACTCAGGCACCCTCATAGATATCATCCTAACCAACTTGCCCTCTAAATACACCTCTGCTGTCTTCAACCAAGATCTCAGCGATCACTGCCTCATTGCCTGCATCCGTAATGGGTCAGCGGTCAAACGACCTCCACTCATCATTGTCAAACGCTCCCTGAAACACTTCAGCGAGCAGGCCTTTCTAATCGACCTGGCCGGGGTATCCTGGAAGGATATTGATCTCATCCTGATCTCATCGCAGCCACTACCAGCTAGCCTACTCCAGCAGTACTGTATCATTTCAATCATTTTAGTCAATAAGATTCTTGCTACGTAAGCTTAACTTTCTGAACATTCGAGACGTGTAGTCCACTTGTCATTCCAATCTCCTTTGCATTAGCGTAGCCTCTTCTGTAGCCTGTCAACTATGTGTCTATCTATCCCTGTTCTCTCCTCTCTGCACAGACCATACAAACGCTCCACACCGCGTGGCCGCGGCCACCCTAATCTGGTGGTCCCAGCGCGCACGACCCACGTGGAGTTCCAGGTCTCCGGTAGCCTCTGGAACTGCCGATCTGCGGCCAACAAGGCAGAGTTCATCTCAGCCTATGCCTCCCTCCAGTCCCTCGACTTCTTGGCACTGACGGAAACATGGATCACCACAGATAACACTGCTACTCCTACTGCTCTCTCTTCGTCCGCCCACGTGTTCTCGCACACCCCGAGAGCTTCTGGTCAGCGGGGTGGCGGCACCGGGATCCTCATCTCTCCCAAGTGGTCATTCTCTCTCTCTCCCCTTACCCATCTGTCTATCGCCTCCTTTGAATTCCATGCTGTCACAGTTACCAGCCCTTTCAAGCTTAACATCCTTATCATTTATCGCCCTCCAGGTTCCCTCGGAGAGTTCATCAATGAGCTTGATGCCTTGATAAGCTCCTTTCCTGAGGACGGCTCGCCTCTCACAGTCCTGGGCGACTTTAACCTCCCCACGTCTACCTTTGACTCATTCCTCTCTGCCTCCTCCTTTCCACTCCTCTCCTCTTTTGACCTCACCCTCTCACCTTCCCCCCCTACTCACAAGGCAGGCAATACGCTCGACCTCATCTTTACTAGATGCTGTTCTTCCACTAACCTCATTGCAACTCCCCTCCAAGTCTCCGACCACTACCTTGTATCCTTTTCCCTCTCGCTCTCATCCAACACTTCCCACACTGCCCCTACTCGGATGGTATCGCGCCGTCCCAACCTTCGCTCTCTCTCCCCCGCTACTCTCTCCTCTTCCATCCTATCATCTCTTCCCTCTGCTCATACCTTCTCCAACCTATCTCCTGATTCTGCCTCCTCAACCCTCCTCTCTTCCCTTTCTGCATCCTTTGACTCTCTATGTCCCCTATCCTCCAGGCCGGCTCGGTCCTCCCCTCCCGCTCCGTGGCTCGATGACTCATTGCGAGCTCACAGAACAGAGCTCCGGGCAGCCGAGCGGAAATGGAGGAAAACTCGCCTCCCTGCGGACCTGGCATCCTTTCACTCCCTCCTCTCTACATTTTCCTCCTCTGTCTCTGCTGCTAAAGCCACTTTCTACCACTCTAAATTCCAAGCATCTGCCTCTAACCCTAGGAAGCTCTTTGCCACCTTCTCCTCCCTCCTGAATCCTCCTCCCCCCCCTCCTCCCTCTCTGCAGATGACTTCGTCAACCATTTTGAAAAGAAGGTCGACGACATCCGATCCTCGTTTGCTAAGTCAAACGACACCGCTGGTTCTGCTCACACTGCCCTACCCTGTGCTCTGACCTCTTTCTCCCCTCTCTCTCCAGATGAAATCTCGCTTCTTGTGACGGCCGGCCGCCCAACAACCTGCCCGCTTGACCCTATCCCCTCCTCTCTTCTCCAGACCATTTCCGGAGACCTTCTCCCTTACCTCACCTCGCTCATCAACTCATCCCTGACCGCTGGCTACGTCCCTTCCGTCTTCAAGAGAGCGAGAGTTGCACCCCTTCTGAAAAAACCTACACTCGATCCCTCCGATGTCAACAACTACAGACCAGTATCCCTTCTTTCTTTTCTCTCCAAAACTCTTGAACGTGCCGTCCTTGGCCAGCTCTCCCGCTATCTCTCTAAGAATGACCTTCTTGATCCAAATCAGTCAGGTTTCAAGACTAGTCATTCAACTGAGACTGCTCTTCTCTGTATCACGGAGGCGCTCCGCACTGCTAAAGCTAACTCTCTCTCCTCTGCTCTCATCCTTCTAGACCTATCGGCTGCCTTCGATACTGTGAACCATCAGATCCTCCTCTCCACCCTCTCCGAGTTGGGCATCTCCGGCGCGGCCCACGCTTGTATTGCGTCCTACCTGACAGGTCGCTCCTACCAGGTGGCGTGGCGAGAATCTGTCTCCTCGCCACGCGCTCTCACCACTGGTGTCCCCCAGGGCTCTGTTCTAGGCCCTCTCCTATTCTCGCTATACACCAAGTCACTTGGCTCTGTCATAACCTCACATGGTCTCTCCTATCATTGCTATGCAGACGACACACAATTAATCTTCTCCTTTCCCCCTTCTGATGACCAGGTGGCGAATCGCATCTCTGCATGTCTGGCAGACATATCAGTGTGGATGACGGATCACCACCTCAAGCTGAACCTCGGCAAGACGGAGCTGCTCTTCCTCCCGGGGAAGGACTGCCCGTTCCATGATCTCGCCATCACGGTTGACAACTCCATTGTGTCCTCCTCCCGGAGCGCTAAGAACCTTGGCGTGATCCTGGACAACACCCTGTCGTTCTCAACCAACATCATGGCGGTGGCCCGTTCCTGTAGGTTCATGCTCTACAACATCCGCAGAGTACGACCCTGCCTCACACAGGAAGCGGTGCAGGTCCTAATCCAGGCACTTGTCATCTCCCGTCTGGATTACTGCAACTCGCTGTTGGCTGGGCTCCCTGCCTGTGCCATTAAACCCCTACAACTCATCCAGAACGCCGCAGCCCGTCTGGTGTTCAACCTTCCCAAGTTCTCTCACGTCACCCCGCTCCTCCGCTCTCTCCACTGGCTTCCAGTTGAAGCTCGCATCCGCTACAAGACCATGGTGCTTGCCTACGGAGCTGTGAGGGGAACGGCACCGCAGTACCTCCAGGCTCTGATCAGGCCCTACACCCAAGCAAGGGCACTGCGTTCATCCACCTCTGGCCTGCTCGCCTCCCTACCACTGAGGAAGTACAGTTCCCGCTCAGCCCAGTCAAAACTGTTCGCTGCTCTGGCCCCCCAATGGTGGAACAAACTCCCTCACGACGCCAGGACAGCGGAGTCAATCACCACCTTCCGGAGACACCTGAAACCCCACCTCTTCAAGGAATACCTAGGATAGGATAAGTAATCCTTCTCACCCCCCCCCCCCCCTTAATGATTTTGATGCACTATTGTAAAGTGGCTGTTCCACTGGATGTCAGAAGGTGAATTCACCAATTTGTAAGTCGCTCTGGATAAGAGCGTCTGCTAAATGACTTAAATGTAAATGTAATCCTGTCAGTAGACGATTCCTGGTTTTTTATTTTTAAATGCCTTCCTAACCATCTTAAATAAGCATGCCCCATTCAAGAAATTTAGAACCAGGAACAGATATAGCCCTTGGTTTTCCCCAGACCTGACTGCCCTTAACCAACACAAAAACATCCTATGGCGTTCTGCATTAGCATTGAATAGCCCCAGTGATATGCAGCTGTTCAGGGAAGCTAGAAACCATTATACACAGGCAGTTAGAAAAGCCAAGGCTAGCTTTTTCAAGCAGATATTTGCTTCCTGCAACACTAACTCAAAAAAGTTCTGGAACACTGTAAAGTCCATTGAGAATAAGAACACCTCCTCCCAGCTGCCCACTGCACTGAAGATAGGAAACACTGTCACCACTGATAAATCCACTATAATTGAGAATTTCAATAAGCATTTTTCTACGGCTGGCAATGCTTTCCACCTGTCTACTCCTACCCCGGTCAACAGCACTGCACACCCCACAGCAACTCGCCCAAGCCTTCCCCATTTCTCCTTCTCCCAAATCCAGTCAGCTGATGTTCTGAAAGAGCTGCAAAATCTGGACCCCTACAAATCAGCCGGGCTAGACAATCTGGACCCTTTCTAAAATTATCTGCCGAAATTGTTGCCACCCCTATTACTAGCCTGTTCAACCTCTTTCGTGTCGTCTGAGATTCCCAAAGATTGGAAAGCAGCTGCGGTCATCCCCCTCTTCAAAGGGGGGGGACACTCTTGACCCAAACTGCTATAGACCTATATCTATCCTACCCTGCCTTTCTAAGGCCTTCGAAAGCCAAGTCACCAAACAGATTACCGACCATTTCGAATCTCTCCATACCTTATCTGCTATGCAATCTGGTTTCAGAGTTGGTCATGGGTGCACCTCAGCCACGCCCAAGGTCCTAAACGATATCTTAACCGCCATCGATAAGAAACATTACTGTGCAGCCGTATTCATTGATCTGGCCAAGGCTTTCGACTCTGTCAATCACCACATCCTCATCGGCAGACTCGACAGCCTTGGTTTCTCAAATGATTGCCTCGCCTGGTTCACCAACTACTTCTCTGATAGAGTTCAGTGTGTCAAATCGGAGGGTCTGCTGTCCGGACCTTAGGCAGTCTCTATGGGGGTGCCACAGGGTTCAATTCTTGGACCGACTCTCTTCTCTGTATACATCAATGATGTCGCTCTTGGTGAGTCTCTGATCCACCTGTACGCAGACGACACCATTCTGTTTACTTCTGTCCCCTCTTTGGACACTGTGTTAACAACCCTCCAGGCAAGCTTCAATGCCTTACAACTCTCCTTCCGTGGCCTTCAATTGCTCTTAAATACAAGTAAAACTAAATGCATGCTCTTCAACCGATCGCTGCCTGCACCCGCCTGTCCAACATCACTACTCTGGACGGCTCTGACATAGAATACGTGGACAAATACAAATACCTAGGTGTCTGGTTAGACTGGAAACTCTCCTTCCAGACTCATCTAAAATCAAATCTAGAATCGGCTTTCTATTCTGCAACTAACACTTATTCCGCCTTATCTCAGTTCACTGGTCACGATGGCAAAACCCACCCGTAGCACGCGCTCCAGCAGGTGTATCTCACTGATCATCCCTAAAGCCAACATCTCATTTGGCCGCCTTTCGTTCCAGTTCTCTGCTGCCTGTGACTGGAACGAATTGCAAAAATCGCTGAAGTTGGAGACTTTTATCTCCCTCACCAACTTCAAACATCTGCTATCTGAGCAGCTAACCGATCGCTGCAGCTGTACATAGTCTTATCGGTAAATAGCCCACCCAATTTTACCTACCTCATCCCCATACTGTTTATATTTATTTACTTTTCTGCTCTTTTGCACACCAATATCTCTACCTCTACATGACCATCTGATCATTTATCACTCCAGTGTTAATCTGCAAAATTGTAATTATTCGCCTACCTCATGCCTTTTGAACACACTCTATATTGACTCTCTTTTTTTTCTACTGTGTTATTGACTAGTTAACTGTTTACTCCATGTGTAACTCTGTGTTGTCTGTTCACACTGCTATGCTTTATCTTGGCCAGGTCGCAGTTGTAAATGAGAATTTGTTCTCAACTAGCCTACCTGGTTAAATAAAGGTGAAATAAAAAAATATGCTTTATATATCTCTCTCTCATCTAGGCTGTCCTGTGAACAGTGCGTCACAGACCTACAGCAAGCTGTGTGAAAGTCACAGGGAGTCCTGGAATGTGGAATTGTATACGGTACCTCGTGGAGTGCGAGCAGTTTCTGGCCTTGGGCACATAGCGGCAGTTCACTGATCCATCGGAGATGCCCCCAGTTCCCTCACCCGTCTGGCTGCAAGGTGACTAAAAAGCTTGCGGGTACCGCTGCAGACATGGCCGCCTGGGTTACCGATGTCGGTAACGAGCATGGGCAGGTCCTCGTCAGTGTCATCACTGCCGCTGAGGGCGAGGGCCTGCTCCCCATGGCGGCTGGTCTCATGGAACGGTACCGGCTCGCCGGGGTGGCGCCCCCTAGCTCATGTACGTGGACCGAGACTGCTGCTCCAGCGGATCAAAGACAGCTGCCGTGTACAATGACTGGGACCAGCTGATGGTTTGGCTGGACATCTGAGCACCTGATGCGGCGGTTTGTGTAAGGTGTCACCACTGAGAGCCACCAGCTCTACGGTCCCTTCATGCGGCAGCTGTCAGCCTGCATCTTTTAGTGGGATGCAGGCAATGTCTGCCGACTGCTGGAGGCCAAGAGGTCTGAGCTGGAGGGGAAGCACGGGATGGTCGTCCTCACCGAGGCAGAGGTTTCGAGGAAGATCGTCAGGAAGGAGATTGCGCATCACTGTTGGAGTCGTACGTGCTGGGCTGAGGTGAGCCAAATCCTTAGACCTTCTCGGGACCTTCAACAGCGAGAAGGGGGTCGACACCCTGGGCATCTCGTTGCTGGACTACATCCGCATCCAGGCAATCTGGAAAGAGCGGATGCGCCACCTCCACTGCATACAGGACCCTGGCGATGTTGTCCATTATCCTAGGAAAAGACTCTCTCCAATGGTATGTTGTTAGTGTTCATGTCCTCCACCTTACTATTTTATTGCCTGCCTCTACATCAAATGCGCATGACGGTCAGGCGATGGCTATCATTATTTTTCAATGTTCTCTAATTATATATCTCCTCTGTTTCAGTTGCCTTCTCGGACTCAACTCGGGCCCTGCAAATTGACCGGGCACCAGTCGTTTGGTGGAGGCCATTTGCAGTCAGCTCTGCCAAATCCATCCCAGCGCCACGCAGTCTGCCGGCGTCAAGAAGAACAGGTGGGCGCTCATTCTGGCAGACTACGTGGGCATCAGGGAGGCAGTGCTGAACAGCCCGAGGTTGATGGCCCAGACCAACCTTCAGCTCTTTGAGCTGAATCAAAGGACCATTAGTCAGTGGTAAGACATTAACTTATGGACGACTTGTTGGAAGACTTGTTGCATAAAGCCTTGTGAGTAATGACAATCTGAGTGTCAGCTTGTGTTTGTTTTCTCTCCCCGTTTCAGGTACTCCCGGCGTCAGAAGGAGAGGATGGTGCTGCAGCAGGGAATGGGGTTCGCTGCTGCCCCCAGCGTCACCACCCAGCCCCTCCCTGCAGCCAAGCCCCTCAACTTCAAGCAGAAGGGAATCAAGGCGCCCTTCCCTTTCCCTACGCCGCCCCCCCCCAGTCCCACGCCAGACCACCCAGCAAAGAGAGCCCGCCCACGCACTCATTCTGCCAGCCCACCTGGAGCAACAACCGCACTTCCCGGCCCCTCCCAAGCCCAAGGACCACAGACGGGCTGCTCTTCACCTCCTCCAGCGCCAAGGATAACGGCTTGGAGGAGGAAGAGGATGGCAGAGGACACAGAGGAGGGGACACCCGGGAAGGGAAGGCAACGTGAGCATCACGTCTGCGCCAAATGCGGGTTGCCGATGCGGCGGGAGACGGGGCGTGGCGTTCTGCTCTGTTGCTGCGGGGGGTAAGAACGTGGCCCAGTGGCTGGTGGAAATGAAGGACACTAAGGGGCAAGGTGAAGAACACTGAGCCACTGCCTGGGTGGTCGGATGTTGTTTGTTGTTGTAAATAGTTCACTGTTCCCCTCTACAAGGACCGAGACCTTGAGCGCGGTGTAGAGGCTTGTGTGTGTTGAGAACCCTCAGAGCTATATTGTCTGTAGTTTCTAAGACTACTGGTAGGGTAACCCATGGTAGGCAGTTCTGAGGCGAGACACCAGACTGACATCGGTACATTCCCAAACAAAATACTGTAAAAAAAAAAGTTAAAAAACAGAGGATAGACATTCAAATAAACAAATATAAATCAAACATGATTTATCAACACATCTTCATTTAATTAATTTAATGTTTATTGGATTTACATTGCAATAATTATCTTCCATTTCATCCTGTTTCCCTATGTATACTCTGCTTCATCATTGAAACTCCTCGACTGGGCTTCTGTTGTTGTCATCACTGTTTAGACCTGGTGCTCAAAGCACATGGCTACTTAATATGCATTGTTGACACATCCCTGCCAACTGCTCCTCTCACCCAGCAAAACCCCCCATTTCCCCTCCTCCTTCGACAGAGAAGAATGGGCAATATCTTACTCGGTGGGGCAAACGTGTCTTTCTATGTAAACTGAATTTAACTACAAATAAAATAATAATCACCCTAATCCTACCAATAAACCCCCCCACTGCTGTCCTCCTAGCAGACCTATCAAGCAAATGTGAGTTCCTTTATATGTATCTAATACGGTTATGCTGTCACTTGTCACTGCACTCATCAGTCACGCTAAGATTTTTTTCTTGCCTCCTAAGATGGAAAATGCAAGGTTCCGTTTCATGCCCTCACAGGAGTTGGTCCTCAAGGCCACACACCCCAGGCAGGGCCCTCCTGTGAGGACTAAGAAGTGGGATGAAGTGGAGGCAGAGGCTCGAGCCCGTGTCGTCTCCGAGGGAGGTGAACCCGGTGCAGAGATGGTCATCCTGAGCTGGTGCACGGTTCGACAAGTACCGGGGTCAGACCATCAAGTGGCTGATGGAGAACGACGTGGGCTACATGGTGCACGTGGTAACAGTGCATAAGGAGAGGGAGCGAGAGGGCAGCGTTTCCCAGCATCCCCTGATGGGCCAACAAGGACGCCTTGACTCGCTATCCGTGCGCCTATCCGGCCTTCGCTGAGGCGGTCAGGTTCAACCGGGCGCACAAGGAAGCTTAAGTCCTGTCCTCCCAGCCAGGTGAGATTAATTCTCCTCATTGTATGTAAGATGTAACTCTTTTGCTCTGACAGTTAATTGGTTCCCGTGCTGATTTCAGGCCAGGAGGGCAAGGCCCTTGTCGGCATCGGGAAGTACAAGTGGGACTCACTGCAGGACCTGTATGAGGCTACGGGTGCAGACAGGATAAGGTAATGGGTAATTGTGTTTTCTATGTTCATCTCAGTGTGTTCTATGCAACATTTTACATCTGAAATGTTTCCTCTGCTGTGTCTCACACAGATACGTCAGGAAGCTTGAGGATGCAGACACCCTGTTATCCTGGGAGTGCAATGGCTGCCTTGATTGACTACATTCAGCGCAGAGACCAGGAGGGGGTAGCTGCTGTGGCCAGGCCCGTCAGTACCACCCCCGCCAGCACCACCCCCGTCAGCACCACCCCCGTCAGTAACACCCGGCCCAACAGTGCGGCTACGTAAGTGTTACATATCTTAAAGGAAAATATAATTCCACTTGTTCTACACAGTTGGAAATGATAACATATAGTGGGGAGAAGAAGTATTTGATACACCGCCGATTTTGCAGGTTTTCCTACTTACAAAGCATGTAGAGGTCAGTAATTTTTTATCAAATGCATGCTTTTCAACCGTTCGCTGCCTGCACCCGCACGCCTGACTAGCATCACCACCCTGGATGGTTCCGACCTTGAATATGTGGACATCTATAAGTACCTAGGTGTCTGGCTTGACTGTAAACTCTCCTTCCAGACTCATATCAAACATCTCCAATCGAAAATCAAATCTAGAGTCGGCTTTCTATTCCGCAACAAAGCCTCCTTCACTCATGCCGCCAAACTTACCCTAGTAAAACTGACTATCCTACCGATCCTCGACTTCGGCGATGTCGTCTACAAAATTGTTTCCAACACTCTACTCAGCAAACTGGATGCAGTTTATCACAGTGCCATCCGTTTTGTCACTAAAGCACCTTATACCACCCACCACTGCGACCTGTATGCTCTAGTCGGCTGGCCCTCGCTACATATTCATCGCCAGACCCACTGGCTCCAGGTCATCTACAAGTCCATGCTAGGTAAAGCTCCGCCTTATCTCAGTTCATTGGTCACGATGGCAACACCCACCTGTAGCACGCGCTCCAGCAGGTGTATCTCACTGATCATCCCTAAAGCCAACACCTCATTTGGCCGCCTTTCGTTCCAGTTCTCTGCTGCCTGTGACTGGAACGAATTGCAAAAATCGCTGAAGTTGGAGACTTTAATCTCCCTCACCAACTTCAAACATCTGCTATCTGAGCAGCTAACCGATCGCTGCAGCTGTACATAGTCTATCGGTAAATACCCCACCCATTTTTACCTACCTCATCCCCATACTGTTTTTATTTATTTACTTTTCTGCTCTTTTGCACACCAGTATCTCTACCTGTACATGACCATCTGATCATTTATCACTCCAGTGTTAATCTGCAAAATTGTAATTATTCGCCTACCTCCTCATGCCTTTTGCACACAATGTATATAGACTCCCTTTTTTTCTACTGTGTTATTGACTTGTTAATTGTTTACTCCATGTGTAACTTTGTGTTGTCTGTTTACACTGCTATGCTTTATCTTGGCCAGGTCGCATTTGCAAATGAGAACCTGTTCTCAACTAGCCTACCTGGTTAAATAAAGGTTGGGGAAAAAAAGAAAAAAAAGAAGGTACACTTCAACTGTGAGATACGAAATCTAAGTCAAAAATCCAGAAAAATCACATGGTATGATTTTTAAGTAATTAATTTGCATTTTATTGCATGACATACGTATTTGAACATCTACCAACCAGTAAGAAGTCCGGCTCTCACAGACCTGTTAGTTTTTCTTTAAGAAGTCCCCTGTTCTCCACTCATTACCCGTATTAACTGCACCTGTTTGAACTCGTTACCCGTATAAAAGACACCTGTCCACACACTCAATCAAACAGACTCCAACCTCTCCATAATGGCCAAGACCAGAGAGCTGTGTAAGGACATCAGAGATTAGATTATAGACCTGCACAAGGCTGGGATGGGCTACAGGACAATAGGCAAGCAGCTTGGTGAGAAGGCAACAACTGTTGGCGCAATTGTTAGAAAATGGAAGAAGTTCAAGATGACGGTCAATCACCCGTGGTCTGGGGCTCCATGCAAGATCTCACCTTGTGGGGCATCAATGATCATGAGGAAGGTGAGGGATCAGCCCAGAACTACACAGCAGGACCTGGTCAATGACCTGATGAGAGCTGGGACCACAGTCTCAAAGAAAACCATTAGTAACACACTACGCCGTCATGGATTAAAATCCTGCAGTGCAAGCAAGGCCCCCCTGCTCAAGCCAGCGCATGTCCAGGCCCGTCTGAAGTTTGCCAATGACCATCTGGTGATCCAGAGGAGGAATGGGAGAAGGTCATGTAGTCTGATGAGACAAAAATAGAGCTTTTTGGTCTAAACTCCACTCGCCATGTTTGGAGGAAGAAGGATGAGTACAACTCCAAGAACCCCATCCCAACCATGAAGCATGGAGGTGGAAACATCATGCTTTTCTGCAAAGGGGACAGGACAACTGCACTGTATTGAGGAGATGATGGATGGGGCCATGTATCGCGAGATCTTGACCACCTCCTTCCCTCAGTAAGAGCATTGAAGATGGGTCGTGGCTGGGTCTTCCAGCATGACAACGACCCAAAACACACAGACAGGGCAACTAAGGAGTGGCTCCGTAAGAAGCATCTCTCCAGACCTGAACCCAATAGAAAATCTTTGGAGGGAGCTGAAATCCATATTGCCCAGAGACTGAAGGATCTGGAGAAAGTCTGTATGGAGGAGTGGGCCAAAATCCCTGCTGCAGTGTGTGCAAACCTGGTCAAGAACTACAGGAAACGTATGGTCTCTGTAATTGCAAACAAAGGTTTCTGTACCAAATATTAAGTTCTGCTTTTCTGATATGTCAAATACTTATGTCATGCAATAAAATGCCAATTAATTACTTAAAAATCATACAATGTGATTTTTCTGTATTTTTGTTTTAGATTCCGTCTCTCACAGTTGAAGTGTACCTATGATAAAAACGACAGACCTCTACATGCTTTGTAAGTAGGAAAACCTGCAAAATCAGCAGTGTATCAAATACTTGTTCTCCCCACTGTTTACGCTATGTTTAATTATCAAAAGCCTCTTGGTCCTGCGAGATCTGCGTTCCTTTCAAGGCTCTCTCTCGCCCCAGGTGAACTGCAGGCGAAGATGAAGAAACTCATTGCAGTTCCAGGTGAGAGTGTAGTTACACATGAAAGATAATACTAACCCTTTTGGATAAGCTGTGTAGCTCACAATCCTTTCTCTCTCCACGGGGTGTCTTTCCCTCGACCAGCACTGCCACCAACAGATCTATCAGACACAGGGCTGGTCAAAGCAGCTGCTGACAGAACGTTTGTTTTTACATCACTATTAACAACTTCTAGCGACATTTAGGACAGCCAATAGCTACTTTCCTTGCTGAGGAGTTGGCAACACTGCTGGGCCGCCCGTGAGTGCATTGGGCTGATGGCAGCACCCACTGCTTGTTGAGAAGAGTAAGAACATACATGCTTTCACGTCAGTCTCCAATTTCACCAGAAAGTCGCTAGATTTGTCGCTAGTCACTTTTTTGAAAATGTGTCGCTAAGTTGGAAACACTGCGGCCCAGTCCTTGCACAGCAGTCCCTCCCAGTTGCAGTCAGAGCAAGAGTTGTTCACCCCTGTAAAATGTTCTTTGTCTAAAATAAATCACGGCACAAAAATAACTAATTGCATTTGACTCACACGCACACATTTGACTCACACAGCCTCCAGTCACTTCCTCACCTTGTCCACTGTGTGTGTGCCTCTCTGTGACATAAGCTAAACATCTAGCTCATCATATCTCAGTCTAAACTGGACACAAAAATACAGAAAGGAGTGGGAATCAAACCCTGAATTCAAAAGCTGGTCGAAGCCCTTAATTGGAGATGATACACGGGAATACTGCCTGTGTTGTAAGGCTGATTTCTACGCCAAACTTAGCGATGTAAAAAAAAAAAAAAAACATGAAAAAGGCAAAAAGCCTTATAACAGTTCCACCCAAAACAAGCTGCCATTTAGGGTTAAAAAAATCCTCTGCAAAAAAGGCTGAGGCCACCATGGCATTAGCTATCGCTGAACACTGTTCCATGCTGGCGTGTGATCACATTGGAGAAGCATGTAGAGCTGCTTTCTCAGACTCCACTGCTGCTACCCACTTCAAAGTGCACAGAAATGATCAATGGTGTTCTAGCACCATACTTTCTGAAAAACCTGGTCGCAGATGTGGGTGACCAGCGTTTCAGCCTACTATACTCTGTGTACAGTGATCCTCAAAACATATTGTATCTGGCTTTTTTAAAGTCAGTGCTGGGCGAGGTACAGTAGTGCTGGGTGAGGTACAGTAGTGCTGGGTGAGGTACAGTAGTGCTGGGTGAGGTACAGTTGGCCATCAAGGCTTTTGAGGGAGAGCAAGTAGATCCTCTTAAGCAACTTGACAGCTTGGTTAGCCTCATCAAGTCTGTGAGCAGCAGGGTGCTGAATCCACTGGCAAATGTGGATTCTGACCATAGAGCACATAATTTGCACATTATTTGGGGCGGCAGGGTAGCCGTGGTTAGAGCGTTACCGAAAGGTTGCAAGTTCAAATCTGTCGTTCTGCCCCTGAACAGGCAGTTAACCCACAGTTCCTAGGCCATCATTGAAAATAAGAATTTGTTCTTAACTGACTTGCCTAGTTAAATAAAGGTAAAAAATAATAATAGCCAATTTTCTCAACTGTGATCCCCTTGCTTTTATGTTTATAGGCATTATTCTATGCTAGTCCTAAATCCAGACAAAGTCCTTACATATGTGATTGTTATAAAGGGTCTAAGTTGAGGGGAAACAAACATATTTGTTCCTGGAAGAGTGAGATGTCAGGAATAGGGTCACAGTAAATATGCTAGAACCGATAGAAACAAGGATGTATTTCCCAGAAACGAATAGTGTAAATCATTGGTAATTCACGTTATCGTGGTTCAATGATACGTGGTCCATTCTACGGACTGAGAATAAAAATACTTTGCAGAACACATACATTTAGAGTGTATATATTGTTGCTTTGGCAATACTGACACAATGTTTTTCATGCCAATATAGCAGCTTCAATTTGAAAAATAAAAATATTAATTTGAGAAGAAGAGAAAAGGAGATGGAGAAAAGAGATGGAGGAGAGAGAGAAAGGAGAGAAAAGAGAGTAAAGAAAAAAGAGAAGAGAAAGAATGGAGGGATGAAGAGAAGAGGAAAAGAGAAGAACGAGAAAAATGAGAGAAACCAGGGGAGAAGAGAAACGGAGGGAGAAAGGAGAGATGAAAGAGAAAGAAAAAAAGGAGATAAATGGAAAGGATAGAAGTGAGTAAAGAGTAAAAGAGACAAAACAGAGGAGAAAAGAGAAGAGATGGAGAGAGAAAAGAAAGGAGAAAGAGGAAAGAAAGAGCAAGGAAATAATAGAGAAAGAAAAAGGAGAGAAAAAGGGAGGGAAATTGAGAGAAAGAGAGAAAAGAGAGGGAAGAGAAGTTGGAAGACAGAAAAGAGAGAAGTTGGAAGAATGCATTGTAAAATGTGTTTACAATTCGCTTTTGCAAACTCTGGCCCCATCTCCCCATCATGCACGTGTTAAAGGCACTGTACAGTCCTGTACCTTTCTGCATTGTGTTCTGGTGAGGTGTAGGTGGAAGACAAGTCTCTGGACACAAGTCTGCCGGTTGTCTCTCTTTTAGTGACTGCATGGATACAAATACAAGACAAAGGTTGGTGCTGCTGTCTAGACTCCCAAACACAACTATATTAGCCTCTCTTCCTCACGCTCTGAGCTAACTCACGTCAGCAACTAAAAGTGCATTGTACAAAATGTACGTGTTCATATTTTCAAAAGACTCACATTTAATTTTATAAATGTTGTACAGGAATAATTAGCTAATAAATGCTAAATATTTCTTAGTGTACTATTGTACCTGAGGTATACTAATGAGGCAACAACGCCATTTTTCACATGTCCCGACAAGTAACAAAATGAATAACAGCTAACTAATTTACATTACATTTAAGTCATTTAGCAGACGCTCTTATCCACTTACAACTAATCAGCACACATTAAACATCAAATCGTCACTTTTCACAACATACCTGCATGGAATGGATACAAATACAAAGCCAAGCTTGATGCTGCCGTCTGGACTGCCATACACAACTATATTAGCCTGACAAAAGTGCAGAATTCCTGTCAGAAAACTCGCGCTGTCTGTCTGTACCTGAGAGACCCGCAAAGGTAACGGTGGCTGGGCAAACCTTGCAAAGTTGCAGTCAAACATTATCCCCATTCACACTAATATATATTCCTAAAAACAGTAGCGCAACACCAAATCAATGACGATATAATTTCGGTTGTCTTTTTTGGACATGTGTGGACATTTGCTTACATGTGCATTGAAAAGAGCGGAGCGTATATAACACATACCTCTCCTCATCAGGCTCTGAGCAAACAGAGGAGTAAAAGCATGGCTCCCGTTGATGACCTCACAGCATTAACACAATGTAGAAAATAAACACAATACAGTAGTTCACTCTTAAAAGTAGTGTAACACATCTCAAAATAACCATAAAACAATCAATTATAATAAATATCAGGGATTTTCGGTGAAATACATCAAGTATATATTTATTTATTTTAAATTTCACCTTTATTTAACCAGGTAGTATGCAAATTGAGAACAAGTTCTCATTTACAATTGCGACCTGGCCAAGATAAACGCATGTTATACCAGTAATGCATACGTAGCATTTGCTTCGGCACAGGTGTTGTTTTTTCTGGAATTAAAATTATTTTTCTCTCAAGTAGTGAAATTAACTAATTTTAGAGTGTAATTATTACCGTTATTACCGCTAGAGTGGGAGCAAAAATACTGACTAAATTCTATTGGAGTAAAACAGCATGACCACGCCCACTAATGTTGGTTAAATTAAGATTTTGCCACCATTGTCCATTTGCAAGTGTCTGGTGAATGGAAAGCGTGGACAGATCGAGAGCGAGGATCTGCCGAACATCGGAAGTCATTCACTAGACCACAGAATTTCTTCATTTCTAAACTTAATTGGAATTCCAGGTAAATTCACTGTTATTGGGTCACTTTGTGTGCAAATTAAAACTGTTGAGCAACATTACAGCTAGCTAGCATGGTAGTGTAGGCTTACTGTTGCTGCACGATTTGCATAGTCAGATGCTAATGTGAGCATCTAGAAAGAGCTAATTAGCTAGCTACAGTAACATTAAGTTATACCACTTTTAGTGGTTTATGGACAGTATGTACGCCAGGTAGATCGGTGCATCACCTGTTTTACATTTTCAACAGACCGGTATTAGCTATTGTCAGTAGCTAGCGGACTTCACTGACTACTGCCAGCAGATTAGTCAGTGCAACCTGTGTTTTACTCTGAAAAGTGAGCTGCTAGCAGACAGTTAGCGGCAGTTGGTCTGTGCTACATGTGTGTTTCACTCAAGTTTTTAGCTCTTAGACAGTGTTTAGCTGCAGTTTGGTTGGTGCAAAACGTGCATTTTATCTGAACAGAGCTGATGTACACAGTGTTGCCAACATAGCGACTTAGTAGCTATATTTAGCGAGTATTCAGACCCCTCTAGCAACACATTTTCAAAAAATCGACTAGCGACAAATCTAGCACGTATTGTTCTTACTCTTCTCAACGACCAGCGGGTGCTGCTGTGGGCCTCACCCCGGTCCCAAAGCACTCCCAGGCGGCCCAGTCCTCGCGCTGCAGTCCCTCCCAGCTGCAGTCAGAGCAAGAGATGTTCGCGCATCCAAACTGCAAATGAATCGTGCATTCGGGAAGCATGGGCTGATCCCGCACTGGCACTTTCATTCAGGGCGGGATGTGAATGTAAAATGTTCTTTGTCTAAAATAAATCACTGAATTTGACTCACACAGCCTCAGTCACTTAATCACCTTGTCCACTGTGTGTGTGCCTCTCTGTGACACAAGCTAAACGTCTAGATGGCTAGCTCATCATATCTCAGTCTAAACTGTACACTCAAATACAGAAAGGAGTGGGAATCAAACCCTGAATTCAAAAGCTGGCCGAAGCCGTTAATTGGAGATGATACACGGGCATACTGCCTGTATTGTAAGGCTGATTTCTACGCCAAACTTAGCAATGTAAAAAAACAAACACATGGCAACTCAAAAACATACTCAAAAGACAAGGCCTTACAACAGTTCCACCCATTTCTGGTTTAAAAAAGGCTGAGGCCACCATCAGCTATCGCTGAACACTGTTCCATGCTGTCATGCATGTGATCACATTGGAGAAGCATGTTGATGACTCCACCGATGTTAGTGTCTCTAAGTACCTGGGGCTTGTGATAAGGTACTTTAGTGACACAAAACAGACCATCGTATAAACATTTCTGGGGCTTGTTGAGTTGGAGGGAGGAGATGCCAAATCTGTAGCCCTGTGCTGTTGTGGCTTTCCTCGAGAAGTGTTGTTTTAAAGAGACACTCCTGGGGATAGGGACTGACAATGCCTCTGTTATGATGGGGATTAACAATGGGGTCCATAAAGTGCTGAAGGAGGAGTACGGCCTCAAATATCAGGTTTTTATTCACTGTGTGTGCCACTCTCTGCAGCTTGCTGTAAGTCATGCTTCCAATGACACCATCCCCCGTAGTGTGGAGTACTTGGTACGAGAGACTTATAACTGGTTTTCAGTGTCTCCAAAGCACAGGGAGGCCTAGAAGGCCATATATGAGACCATCTACTGTGGGGAGAAACTTTTACAGAAAACCAAGGTGTTTGCCACACATTGGCTCTCCATTGAACCCGCGGTTTCATGCATTTTGGACCAGTGGGAGGAGCTTAGGCTGCATTTCGCAGTCACCAAGTCCAGTGAACACTGCTACATGGCTGAGGGTTTATACTCTCATGTACAGTGATCCTCAAAACATATTGTATCTGACTTTTTTGAAGTCAGTGCTGGGTGAGGTACAGTAGTGCTGGGCGAGGTACAGTAGTGCTGGGTGAGGTACAGTTGGCCATCAAGGCTTTTGAGGGAGAGCAAGTAGATCATCTTAAGCAACTTGACAGCTTGGTTAGCCTGATCAAGTCTGTGAGCAACAGGGTGCAATCCACTGGCAAATGTGGATGTACTCAAAGAAAGGGCCAATAGATGGATACATCAGTCCCAAATCGTACCTTGGTTACCTTTTTGAGTCAAAGGCAGCTGACCTCCAACTTGCGCCTGAAAAATATGTCCGAAAGCGGTGTGTAGCCTTCACCATCTCCCTCACTAAGGAGTTGAGAGTGAGACTGCCAGACAACATCGAAGCATTGCAGACAAGTCAGTTTTCAATGTGGAAGAAACTCAAAAGGACAAAAACATTTTTTTACCAGGCAAGTCAGTTAAGAACAAATTCTTATTTTCAATGATGGCCTAGGAACACTCCCTGCTCTGCCTGTTCAGGGGCAGAACAACAGATTTATACCAGATTTATACCTTGTCAGCTCGGGGGTTTAAACTTGCAACCTTCCATTTACTAGTCCAACACTCTAACCACTAGGCTACCCTGCCGCCCCAAACAATGAGAGCCCTGGAGAAATAGAAAAATAGCCAAGCTCCTTGGCTACTTCCCTGCTGTCATGCCCTGACCTTAGAGATCCTTTTTATGTCTCTATTTTGGTTTGGTCAGGGCGGGCATTCTATGTTTTGGTGTTCTATTTTTCTATTTCTGTGTGTTTGGCCGGGTGTGGTTCTCAATCAGAGGCAGCTGTCTATCGTTGTCTCTGATTGAGAACCATACTTAGGTAGTGTTATATAAATAATCTAATATAAAGCGTTACTAGCAGACCAAAGCTCTGGTTAAACCGGATGTCCTCAGATAACTCTGGGCCCAGTGTCTTCAGCCAAGTCTAGAGCCTGTGTGCAATAACATGATTATCCGAAGGACACACAGCTGCCATCACGCAAATATTACTCACCTGTAAAACTACAAAGAGCATCCTGCAACACTAACGAGCTTAGAAGTGATAAGCTATCTTGCTGACATTGAACCCTGCATGCACTCCTGCAAAGACAGGAAACACCTGAGCCTAAAGCAGACATTACCAATATCCACGTTTCCTGGACACACATACAATTCATGAAGCACTGTACACTCACACTCTACCCCCCCCTACTGGTCGGGTGCCAAGAGCAAAGGACTTTGCTGTGCGCCAATGGGGCCCGCTCTGGCGAGAGCAAAGCCCGCCTCCAACTCTTCAGGACCAGTCAGAAGACCAACACGACAGGACTCCACCTACATATTCCATGTATAAAATCTGCTGTGACCAATATCTAGGCCTCTTTTTCACCTGACTCCTTACCGGGTTATATGAACTAGATCCGTGCACGTTAAACTGCGGGACAAGATATCTTTGACCAATAAACGGCCTTTTTGATACACCTGATTCCACTCTGTCCAGCGTCGTTGTTTTGCATTCCCTCTCCAGTATGAAACACCAACAGTAGCCTTTTCCCACCTGTGTTTTGTGGGTAGTTATTTTCTGTTTTGTGTGTCTGCACCAGACAGAACTGTTTAGTTTGGTCCACGTTGTTATTTTTTGTTCTAGTGTTCAGTTTTATTAAAAATCATGAACACGTACCACGCTGCACCTTGGTCCTCTTCTTCAAACAGCCGTTACACCTGCAGAGATAGACAAGATTGTCCAGCAATGGCGTGCCATCCATCTTAGTAAATGGAATGAGACAAGAAACACACTGGGCTTCTGGAGTGGGATTTGGAGGTTCAGGGATGCAGCTGATATCAACCCGTTTCAAGAACTTGCCATGGCTGCTGTGTCTGTGTTGTCCTCGCCACACTTGAATGCTGAAGTTGAGCGAGTATTCAGCCAGATGAGTGTGGTGAAAAGCAAACTTAAAATTTGGATGTCCTTGCAGACCCTTAACTCCATCCTGTACATTCGATATCGACTGAAGCTGTCTGGTGAGGCTTGCTATGAGCACCAGCTGCCTGATAATGTTTTGCAGCTTTTTGGCTCATCAGCTGCTTACTCATTTAAGTCAGCTCCCTCAGTTGCTGAACCTGCCATAGAGAGCGTTGACCAAAATGACGATGACCCACTCTTTCTGTGAGCCAGCACAGCCTGTGTGTGCTACCAGGAGACATGCAAGTACATCAGGAGATGTGGAGGAGGCCGTAGGAGGGCAACAACCCAGCAGCAGGACCGCTACCTCCGCCTTTGTGCAAGGAGGAGCAGGAGGAGCACTGCCAGAGCCCTGCAAAATGATCCTCCAGCAGGCCACAAATGTGCATGTGTCTGCTCAGACGGTCAGAAACAGACTCCATGAGGGTGGTATGAGGGCCTGACGTCCACAGGTGGGGGTTCTGCTTACAGCTCAACACCGTGCAGGACGTTTGGCATTTGCCAGAGAATACCAAGATTGGCATATTCGCCACTGGCGCCCTGTGCTCTTCACAGATGAAAGCAGGTTCACACTGAGCACATGTGACAGACGTGACAGAGTCTGGAGACGCCGTGGAGAACGTTCTGCTGCCTGCAAAATCCTCCAGCATGACCGGTTTGGCGGTGGGTCAGTCATGGTGTGGGGTTGCATTTCTTTGGTGGGCCGCACAGCCCTCCATGTGCTCGCCAGAGGTAGCCTGACTGCCATTAGGTACCGAGATGAGATCCTCAGACCCCCTTGTGAGACCATATGCTGGTGCGGTTGGCCCTGGGTTCCTCCTAATGCAAGACAATGCTAGACCTCATGTGGCTGGAGTGTGTCAGCAGTTCCTGCAAGAGGAAGGCATTGATGCTATGGACTGGCCTGCCCGTTCCCCAGACCTGAATCCAATTGAGCAGATCTGGGACATCATGTCTCGCTCTATCCACCAATGCCACATTGCACCACCGACTGCCCAGGAGTTGGTGGATGCTTTAGTCCAGGTCTGGGAGGAGATCCCTCAGGAGACCATCCACCACCTCATCAGGAGCATGCCCAGGCGTTGTAGGGAGGTCATACAGGCACGTGGAGGCCACACACACTACTGAGCCTCATTTTGACTTGTTTTAAGGACATTACATCAAAGTTGGATCAGCCTGTAGTGTGGTTTTCCACTTTAATTTTGAGTGTGACTCCAAATCCAGACCTCCATGGGTTGATACATTTGATTTCCATTGATAATTTGTGTGATTTTGTTGTTAGCACATTCAACTATGTAAAGAAAAAAGTATTTAATAAGAATATTTCATTCATTCAGATCTAGGATGTGTTATTTTAGTGTTCCCTTTATTTAGCAGAGTGGAGATGGTGATGTGGGAGTTGGGGAACCGCTCAGAGGCCCTCTCTGTTGACCAGGCTGCCTACTCTCTCCTGCTCCTCTCGCAGGTTGTTGGTGCCGGTGTGAATAATAATGTGGCCTGGTGTGCCAAAGCCAGCCTAGTTAAATAATGGTTAAAAAAAAATATCCTGTGTTTTTGGGCACCATATATTGCACACCTTGTGTTGGGGGAAGAGTTTATCTTCTTGGATGAATTTCCCATTTGAGTCAATGAGGATGGCCACCTCAGTGGGTTTTACCAGATTAGTGCGTCTGGGGCTGGAGTACACAGGGCCTGTGTACATGGAGGGGTGTGTCAGGGGGGGGCAGAGAGCTTCTCTCTGTAGTAGGTGTCTCCATGTGAGCCTCCTTGTTGACTGGGGGTGTGGGTAAAGTGTTGTCGGTATGGGGGGGGATTGTGGGTAAAGGTGTGTCAGTGGGGTGGTGAGGGGCTGCAGCTTCTCTCTGGGAGTCTCTACAGTCTGTTCTCTGTGCTGCAGCAGCCTCTTGATGACAGACAACTCCTTTGCCATCTCCTCCTTTACCTGTACCAGCGCTCTCCTCACGGTGGCCTTTACCTCCTCAAACGCTGTGGTAAGACTCTCTCTCAGCTCCTGGACAGAGTTCTTCAGCTGGGTCCTGCACTGGTTGATCTGGTCCTGTAGAAGCTCTGTGTCTGGGCTGGTGGTGGTGTAGCTGGGGGGCTGCTCCTTCAGCTCAGTACCCATACCTCTGACAGAGCCAGCCTGTCTCTCAGCAGGCTGATGGTGGTGTAGCTGGGGGGCTGCTCCTTCAGCTCAGTACCCATACCTCTGACAGAGCCAGCCTGTCTCTCAGCAGGCTGATGGTGGTGTAGCTGGGGGGCTGCTCCTTCAGCTCAGTACCCATACCTCTGACAGAGCCAGCCTGTCTCTCAGCAGGCTGATGGTGGTGTAGCTGGGGGGCTGCTCCTTCAGCTCAGTACCCATACCTCTGACAGAGCCAGCCTGTCTCTCAGCAGGCTGATGGTAGTGTGGTCTTGTCTCTGGTGGTTGTAGGCAGGCAGGGGGGAGGATAGCCCTGCTGTTGGGGTGCCTGAGGGGGGAGAGGTCGGGGTGCTGACCGCCATATTCCTTAGAGTGGGGAAGTCCTGCACAACAGAGCTGAGTGCAGCCTCACTGCCCTGGACCATGACAGTGCCGTTCTGGTACGTTTACCGTCAGAAACCTGTTTTCCTGGTCCTTATCGCTGTCCTCAAACATGTGGATTTGCCTTCCCTTGCAGATGCCTGTCTTTGTGGTACAGCTGAAATGCCTGGTTACAGCTGTACGCCAGGCAGTAGTGTGGTCTGTGTAAAATAACAGGTTTGTAACAGTCCTGTTTTGTGAGCAGTCAACAAACAACGTTTCTGGGTTCTCCCTCAGAATTCTGTGTTTAAAATTTGATTCTTCCTTTCTCTGATTTGATTTCTGCTGGGAATTCAAAAAAAGGGGGGAAAGTCTCTCAATTTCTGCCTCAGTGGTCATGTTGCTATGGTTACCACCAGTGACCAGTTAGAGCTAGACGGTAAGCTAGCTGACAGATTTGAATTTGGCTAGCTACCACGATGAAGATTGGTCTTTTAACTCACTCTCTGTCAATCTTTTCCTCCTGTGTTGATCTTCGGTTGTACAATTTGATTACCTATACATTTTTTGCTAATTTGATTGTGTCAATCTCGCTCTTAACAACGAAACAGTTATAAGTCAGGAGTTGTTCTTCTGCATGACTTCTCTCTCTCTCTAGGTCTCTCTCTCTCTAAGTCTCTCTATCTCTCTCTAGGTTTCTCTCTTTCTAGGTCTTCCTCTCTAGGTCTCTCTCTCTCTCTAGGTCTCTAGCTCTCTCTCTAGGTCTCTATCTAGGTCTCTCTCTGTCTCGCTCTCTCTAGGTCTGTCTGTCTCTCCATGTCTCGCTCTCTCTTGCTCTCTCAAGGTCTCTGTCTATGTCTCTCTAAAGATCTCTCTCTCAAGGTCTCTGTCTCTATCTAGGTCTCTGTCTCGCTCTCTCTAGGTCTCTGTCTCGCTCTCTCTAGGTCTCTCTCTCTAGGTCTCTCTCTCTGGGTCTCTCTCTAGGTCTCTCTTTTTCTCAAGGTCTCTGTCTCTATCTAGGTCTCTCGCTCTGTTTCTCTCTTGATCTCTCCCTAGGTCTCTCTCTGTCTTTCTGTCTCTCTCTCTCCATGTCTCGCTCTATGTCTCTCTCTAGGAATCTCTCTCTCTCCTCTGCCATCAAGAGTGGAGTTGATGGAGATGAAGGAGGAGGGAGACATCTTTTGATCTTTAAATCAATATCCTAGAAACAGTTGGTTGACCGTTACTATGGTATCACTGGGGTGGTAACGGCTCAATTTACCATCAGACTAGAGGGAAGAGGGGACAGGGAGACAGGTTGAAGGGAATAAAATAGTTATCTATCCTCACTCTCCTTCTCCCCTCTTTATGTCTGGCTGTCTCTTTCTCTGTGTGTGGGTGTGTGTGTACAGATGTACTCTGCTAGGGTCTTGGGTGGGCTGTAGCTGACCATGGTTCTGAAAGACAAACCAATGTGCACGGCGCACATAGGACCGATCACAGGCACGACTTGGATGGACAATGTATTTAACTTATAGGCCCAATGTTGTTGACTGATTGTGCTCTATTTAATCCATTAGGCATTTCTGAAGACCATGCAATTGTGATAGCAACATATTATAATTACAATACTGCAGGCTAGTGTGGTGGAGAAATCAGAATTAAAATCAAATACATTTTTATTGGTCACATACATGTGATTAGCAGATGTTTCAGGCAGCAGCGTAGCCTTGTGGTTAGAGCGTTGGACTAGTAACTGGAAAGGTTGTAAGATCGAACGCCTGAGCTGACAAGGTAAAAAACTATGTCGTTCTGCCCTTGAACAAGGCAGTTAATCCACTGTTCCTAGGCCATCATTGAAAATAAGAATTTAGCCTAGTGGGAGGAAGTGCAGCTGCCAACACCAGACTCTGAATGGAGACATAATAGTTAAGTAACATAAGACATCTTAATTATCTATCTGCAGAATATGCTTATATTAATAAACTGTTGAAACTCTTGTTGTTAGAATGTCTCCTTTTGGAGTCTGGTGTTGGCAGCTGCACTTCCTCCCTCATATGGGCCTCAAGTCATCTGGGGTCCAGAGAGGGAAGAAGTCAGGCCTGTTTGTCACATGTCCCTGATGCTCTGCAGAATATCAGAAAGGGAATATATCAAAGGAGGCCAGAAGGAAACATTGTTTCCACATGTGAATGTGTCTTTACCTATTGCAACCCATGTGAAGGGATGGCGTGAGTAATGGCAACCAATCACTTGTCTCCACAATATCTGTGTATCAGTCACCCCCTCCTAGCAAGGTGGAACTAAGTAACAAGTGTCTGCATCAGTCACCCCCTCCTAGCAAGGTGGAACTAAGTAACAACAAGTGTCTGCATCAGTCACCCCTCCTAGCAAGGTGGAACTAAGTAACAACAAGTGTCTGCATCAGTCACCCCCTCCTAGCAAGGTGGAACTAAGTAACAACAAGTGTCTGCATCAGTCACCCCCTCCTAGCAAGGTGGAACTAAGTAACAACAAGTGTCTGCATCAGTCACCCCCTCCTAGCAAGGTGGAACTAAGTAACAACAAGTGTCTGCATCAGTCACCCCCTCCTAGCAAGGTGGAACTAAGTAACAACAAGTGTCTGCATCAGTCACCCCCTCCTAGCAAGGTGGAACTAAGTAACAAGTGTCTGCATCAGTCACCCCCTCCTAGCAAGGTGGAACTAAGTAACAACAAGTGTCTGTATCAGTCACCCCCTCCTAGCAAGGTGGAACTAAGTAACAACAAGTGTCTGCATCAGTCACCCCCTCCTAGCAAGGTGGAACTAAGTAACAACAAGTGTCTGCATCAGTCACCCCCTCCTAGCAAGGTGGAACTAAGTAACAACAAGTGTCTTTGCATCAGTCACCCCCTCCTAGCAAGGTGGAACTAAGTAACAACAAGTGTCTGCATCAGTCACCCCCTCCTAGCAAGGTGGAACTAAGTAACAACAAGTGTCTGCATCAGTCACCCCCTCCTAGCAAGGTGGAACTAAGTAACAACAAGTGTCTGCATCAGTCACCCCCTCCTAGCAAGGTGGAACTAAGTAACAACAAGTGTCTGCATCAGTCACCCCCTCCTAGCAAGGTGGAACTAAGTAACAACAAGTGTCCTTTTAAGTTCTTAGTACTGAACAAAACAACAAGTTCCTTGTATTTGGTGCCTAAAGTCTGGAACAGGACGTGTGGGGTTAGTGTCTGGAACAGGATGTGTGGGGTTAGTGTCTGGAACACGATGTGTGGGGTTAGTGTCTGGAACAGGACGTGTGGGGTTAGTGTCTGGAACACGATGTGTGGGGTTAGTGTCTTGAACAGGACGTGTGGGGTTAGTGTCTGGAACAGGATGTGTGGGGTTAGTGTCTGGAACAGGATGTGTGGGGTTAGTGTCTGGAACAGGATGTGTGGGGTTAGTGTCTGGAACAGGATGTGTGGGGTTAGTGTCTGGAACAGGATGTGTGGGGTTAGTGTCTGGAACAGGATGTGTGGGGTTAGTGTCTGGAACACGATGTGTGGGGTTAGTGTCTGGAACACGATGTGTGGGGTTATTGTCTGGAACACGATGTGTGGGGTTAGTGTCTGGAACACGATGTGTGGGGTTAGTGTCTGGAACAGGACGTGTGGGGTTAGTGTCTGGAACAGGACGTGTGGGGTTAGTGTCTGGAACAGGATGTGTGGGGTTAGTGTCTGGAACAGGACGTGCGGGGTTAGTGTCTGGAACAGGACGTGTGGGGTTAGTGTCTGGAACAGGATGTGTGGGGTTAGTGTCTGGAACAGGATGTGTGGGGTTAGTGTCTGGAACAGGACGTGTGGGGTTAGTGTCTGGAACAGGACGTGTGGGGTTAGTGTCTGGAACAGGACGTGTGGGGTTAGTGTCTGGAACAGGACGTGTGGGGTTAGTGTTTGGAACACAATGTGTGGGGTTAGTGTCTGGAACAGGATGTGTGGGGTTAGTGTCTGGAACAGGATGTGTGGGGTTAGTGTCTGGAACAGGACGTGTGGGGTTAGTGTCTTGAACAGGACGTGTGGGGTTAGTGTCTGGAACAGGATGTGCGGGGTTAGTGTCTGGAACAGGATGTGCGGGGTTAGTGTCTGGAACCATTGTATGTAATCTCTGAGGTCCCACCTATCCTGACCTATCCTGAGAGAGTATATAACCCAGAGGCTCACTCCACTCAGTGAGCACTCACTGCATTCATGTGTGTTTGGTGTGACATGCTCCCTTACTAATAAATTGTGAATAAATGCATATCGTGATTGACCTTCTCTCTCCTCATTATTGATTAGAATTTCCACAACACTAGTCACTCTTTTTGTCAATACTATTATATTTTTCATAACACCGTTTTGGGTGATTATCTTAGTAAAATATTTCATTTAGAGAGAAATTCGTGATGTAGCTCATAATTTCCCCCACAAATGGACGTCAGATTGACGTGATTTGACAGCTACGATATTTTCTTTAATCTACTCTCTCCCTCATCGGTTCGCTCTGCGTTCTATTAGCCAGTCGGATTTTATTGCGGAAGCGATTACTTTTCTTTCGCAGCTGGCAGGCATTATAAGCTTAAAACAAATACTTTCCCAAACACGTATACAACACAAAACATCGTCAACTCAATAACCTCGACTTGAGAAGCGAATACAGTTGATTGACTTCATAACAAGAAGACTGTGAAAACTGTCTACACGGGTGTGTGTGACGCGTCTCTTCCTACATTCATCGTGTTGACGATAGAGAATTGCTTTCATATTCGCTAACTACGGGTTTTTGACACTTTGCCCGCTAGTCAGGTAATGTTGCATTTCTTGCCTTATTATTCATATATTTTGATTGTTGCAAATATTACATGTTAATGTTATGTCAATCACTAGCTGGTTAGTTTAAGTTACAATTTCGCCAGGTGGCTACATGCGATTTGGATGACAGCTGTTGTTGTGTAACGTTAGACACTAACGTTAGAAAACACTAGCTATGTGTGACAACAATGTATTTTCATCAACATGTGATCTAGAAACCATATTTAACAACGTAGTGTTGTGGCCTGTTTCAGTCATATTGTTTCATGACCCACCCATTTCATGTCAGCCGAACACAAGTCTGCAGTCACGTTTCTCAGTAGCATTAGAAGATCAATGATTAAATCTGTCAGTGTAGATTTACTTTGATCGTCCAGGCTCGTGATTTCCGCCTTCCTCTTTCCACTGATAGCTAGCAAGTGAGTGAGTGAGTGTTTGCACAGCGTAACATATTCAGGAAATGCTAGCTAGAGCAACAGACGGACATGAAAATAAAATCTTAACATCTTATCGTGTCTCTCTGTGTTTCTCTGTCTTTTATTTAGACAGGGAGGCCAGTTAAGAACACGTTCTCATTTACAACTGCGACCTGTCCAAGATAAAGCAAAGCTGTGTGACACAAACAACAACACAGAGTTACACATGGAAACATACAGTCAATAATACAGTAGAAAACAAAAGTCTATATACAGTGAGTGCAAATGAGGTAAGATAAGGGAGTTAAGGCAATAAATAGGCCATGGTGGCGAAGTAATTACAATATAGCAGTTAAAACACTGGAGTTATAGATGTGCAGAAGATGAATGTGCAAGTAGAGATATTGGGGTGCAAATGAGCAAGATAAATAATGTCTGTCTGTGTCTCTCACTCCCTTTATCTACCCCCTCTGTTTATGTCCCCCTTTCTCTCCCCCTCTAGTCGGGATGAAGCCTGGAGTAGGGGCATGTCAGGACCCCTGTCAGGGTGGTCCGGGGGTGGGTGACAGGGGGGACGACACCCTGGTGTCTCTACACCCTAAAGACACCCCTGGCTCACCCGCGGGGTCACCCTCAGAGTTGGGAAGCCCTGGCCCCCGCCAGACCGCGACCTTTGACCTGCTCAAGATGGTGGTGTCTTACAAGAGGATGGCCCTGTTTCTAGAGCCGCTCACTGACACGTTGGAGCTGGCCCGCTACCTGCTGGGGTGAGAGGATACATTTACACACTGATCCAAGATCGGTTTTTAGTTTCTCCAATGGTGATAACGGATAGGACTTGGGAGAGTAGACTGATTCACGCTACCTACTGGGCTAGTGAAGGGAGTAGGATGAGGTTTCCTATGGGCCTAGACACTGACCTGTCAGATTTGAGTTTCTTCACCCTAATGGTTCCAGAGAGGGTATGCTGATCCTAGATCTGGGCTGTGGAGCTGGCACGCTACCTACTGGGCTAATGGAGGGAGGGTAGACTGATCCTAGATCTGGGCTGTGGAGCTGGCACTCTACCTACTGGGCTAATGTAGGGAGAGGATCCTAGATCTGGGCTGTGGAGCTGGCTTTTGCTCCAGCCCTGCTCTAATGAGCGTAGTTGTAGATACATGCCATCTTATTTGGTTTACTGTATAGTCATGAGTCAGTGTGTGATTTGTACAGCCTGCTACCTACTGGGGTGAGTCAGTGTTTACCATAGACACTGATCAGAGGTCAGTTATTAGTTCCTCCACCCTAATGGTTGAGGATAGGACTTGAGGACGCTAAACTGATCCTAGGTCAGTATGAATGTGTGGTGTATTGCAGGTGGAGGATGCCTCTGTGCTCACTACTGGTCTGTGTACTGCTCAACATCCTCTTCCTCACTCTGAGTGAAGGTGAGCTAATGCTGGGTAATACACACACACACACACACACTGCAATATGAACTACTACCACATACAACTGAGTGTGTATAACAATGTGATATATATCAAATGTGACAGTCAGTTTCTCTCCTGCCCTCCAGTGGGGTGGTTCTCTGTGTGTGTTCTGGGGGTGTCTGCCCCGGCTGCCCTGGGTTACCTGCAGGACAGGTGTGGGGGCGGGGCGTCGGAGGCGGAGCAACAGAAGAGGCGGTGCCACGCGGTGCATCGTAAGGACCTGCAGAACGTTCAGCTCACCAGACAGGATGCCATGCTGGAAGTCAAGGACCTGTGAGTGAGTGAGTGAGTGTGTGTGTGTGTGTGTGAGTTTGGCCTTCCAGTTTATAAAACCAAGTTAATTTATTTACTATCCCTGTGTGTGTGCCTGTGTGCGTGCACACATGTGCATGTCCGGGTGTCTCTGTCTGTCTGTCTCTCTTTCTCTCTGTGTTTGTGTGTCCGTCCGTGTCCACAGGTTAAAGCAGCTAGATGACCTGTTGTCTCATGCCTGCCTGTCTGCTGAGTCCGTCTACAAGCTCCTGTACTGGGAGAGCCACTCTGAGTCCTCTAGGTCAGTAACACTGTCTGTGTGTGTACTTGGAGCCACTCTGAGTCCTCCAGATCAGCAACACTGTGTGTGTGTCCTTGTTCTCCAGGACAGTAACTCTATCACTCTACATTCACCATAGCTATCATCACACATCTTATCTGTACTTACAGAGCTCCCGACAGACTGGTTAGGGTTGTTTGTGTGTACCTGAGTGCGTCTCTCTCTCTCTCTCTCTCTCTCTCTCTGTCTCTGTCTCTGTCTCTGTCTCTGTCTCTCTGTCTCTGTCTCTCTCTGTCTCTCTCTCCTGTCTCTCTCTCTCTCCTCTGTCTCTCTCTCTCTCCTCTGTCTCCTGTCTCTCTCTCTCTCTCCTCTGTCTCTCAGGTTCTACGGTGGCCTGTTAGCTGTATTGATGCTGCTGTATTCTGTCCCTGTGGGCTGGGTGCTGGCCTGTCTCACTACTGCCCTCTTCCTCTGTCTCTCTCTCCTCTGTCTCTCAGGTTCTACGGTGGCCTGTTAGCTGTATTGATGCTGCTGTATTCTGTCCCTGTGGGCTGGGTGCTGGCCTGTCTCACTACTGCCCTCTTCCTCTGTCTCTCTCTCCTCTGTCTCTCAGGTTCTACGGTGGCCTGTTAGCTGTATTGATGCTGCTGTATTCTGTCCCTGTGGGCTGGGTGCTGGCCTGTCTCACTACTGCCCTCTTCCTGTGTCTCTCTCTCCTCTGTCTCTCAGGTTCTACGGTGGCCTGTTAGCTGTATTGATGCTGCTGTATTCTGTCCCTGTGGGCTGGGTGCTGGCCTGTCTCACTACTGCCCTCTTCCTGTGGAACCGAGACTTCTGCAGGGGTCAGTACACACACACACAGTACCAGTCAAAGGTTAGGACACAACATCTCATTCAACAGTTTTTCTTTATTTTCTACATTGTAGAATAATAGTGAAGACATCAAAACTATGAAATAATACATATGGAATCATGTAGTAAGCAACTAAGTGATAAACAAATCTAAATATATTTTATATTTGAGATTCTTCAAAGAAGCCACCCTTTGCCTTGATGACAGCTTTGCACACTATTGGCATTTTGAAGAATCTCAAATATAAAATATATTTAGATTTGTTTATCACTTTTTTGCTTACTATATGATTCCATATGTATTATTTCATAGTTTTGATGTATTCACTATTATTCTACAATGTAGAAAATTGTAAAAATTAAAGAAAAACCCTGGAATGAGTAGGTGTGTCCAAACTTTTGACTGGTACTGTACATGCACGCACACACACACACACACACACACACTCAAGTGTTGGTTCTGTGTTCTAAAAGCCTGGTTCCACTCCCCTCTGTGTGTGTAGTTGTGTTGGACCTAAGGGAGGTGTTCCAGTCTGGCCAGAACTCATCCTCAGAAGGAGAGATGGACCACACAGAACCGGACCACGGCAGCCTGGACCGGACTCCCACTGCTACCAGCTTAGAGGTATGGACAGAGAGAGAAGTGGTGGGGGGAGAGAAACGGGTAGGGAGGGAGAGAGAGACCGGGTGGGAGGAGAGAAATGGGTAGGGAGGGAGAGAGAGACAGGGTGGGAGGAGAGAAAACAGGTAGGGAGGGAGAGAGAGACAGGGTGGGAGGAGAGAGAAACAGGGGGAGGGAGGGAGAGACGGGGTGGGAGGAGAGAAACAGGGGAGGGAGGGAGGGTGAGACAGGGGGAGGGAGGGTGAGACAGGGTGGGAGGAGAGACAGGTTGGGAGGAGAGAGAAACAGGGGGAGGGAGGGAGAAACAGGGGGAGGGAGGGTGAGACTGGGTGGGAGGAGAGAGAAACAGGTGGAGGGAGGGAGAGACAGGGTGGGAGGAGAGAGAGGAAGGGGTGGATGTATAAGTTGAGTCTGTATATTTGGATCAATGGTGTACATTAAAACATTACAGATCAGTGTTATGCAGTAATCCTCTTATCTAACTTACATGTATATCATTATTGTGTGTAGGACCTGTCCCCGGGCAGCGTAGAGGAGGCTGAGGAGGCAGAGCCTGATGATGAGTTCAAAGATGCCATCGAGGTAAAACACTAAATCAACCGTTATCTCGACTTGATTCCTTCATGTCTCGTTATCTGACTGGTTTATCATCCTGACCTCTCTCTCTCTCTCTGGTCAGGTCTTAGGTCATGTATTTTCGATTTGATATAACTTTATTGGCAATTGCATCACCCACACTCCGGCCCTGTTTGAACGCTGCCTCCATTCCTTCCACTCAGTCTTCACAGATCTGACATGGTGGGATGGGAGAAACCAAGGGATCCACTAGGCCCACCTTCCTTTGACCTTATCCATGTCAGTGTCAAATCAGAAGGGAAAAGATTGTGTTGGAACACAGCTTCTTCTCCTTCTTCCTTCTGTCGCTGGCTGACAACTTCCTGTCCTTCTGATGATTCATTTCCTTTTCTGTTTCTACCTCCCTCCACTCTCAGTTGACTCAGGAGCCCCCTATCTCCCTGCAGGTGAGTGGCTCCCCCTGTCTGTCGGGCTGTGGTATTACAGCAGTAGAAACAGGACACATTAATTAACATTTGCGACAAATAATTTTTGTTTTTATGTGTGATAAAGTTCTGTGACAGTTCAACTACTCAGCCCAGTTACTAAGGTGTGTGTGTGTGTGTTACAAGCATTGCGCTACACCTGCATTAACATCTGCTAAATATGTGTATGTGACCACTAAATTGTGATTTGAATGGAATATTTAGGACTATCTCAGACAGTTCAGTGTTACACGACGTCATGACCGAGGTCAAAGACCTGTAAGTGTGTGTGTGTGTGTGTGTGTGTGTATTGCAGTGGTGTGTGTTGCACAGGAGCTACACGGGGACGTGGAGAGAACCCTCGTTCTTTACCTGCTACACTGGAAGCTTAACGTTTTGCTGGCATGAGCAGAGCTCAAACCACGTCATCATACCGTTCAGTGGTGTGAGCTGCACGTTCCAATCTACACACTAGAAATAGACCACCACGTCATCATACCGTTCAGTGGTGTGAGCTGCACGTTCCAACCTACACACTAGAAATAGACCACCAGGTTTCATTGAAGTGAAGCGTCTCGTGCTCTGCAACCGTTATGCATCTAGTGCAGCTGGCCAGTTCAATATTACTATCTCAGACCGCACAGTGTGTGTGTTTCTGCGGTGTTTATGTTAGATAGATACGGTGTGTTAGATATGGGGGGACGTGTGTGTAATCTGCTCCTGTGTGTGTGTGTGTTCCTCTCCATCCTAACAAGGAGACTCCCTTGGCATTAGTGGTAAGTCGAGTTCACCCCCTTCCCTCACCCTGTTTGTGGTGAGAGGGAGGGAGGGGGGTGTATAGGGTACACACCTCCGTTGGGTCCTGTCTGCATGGGTAGTGGGATGTCTTTACACCTTAGTGCTGTTGTTACCATCTCTGGTTATGTCACCATTATGACATCAGGACTATAACTTCACATCTACACCACTAATGTCATTACATATAACACTATCATTACATATAGGACTAATGTCATTACATATAACACTATCATTACAATAGGACTAATGTCATTACATATAACACTATCATTACAATAGGACTAATGTCATTACATATAACACTATCATTACAATAGGACTAATGTCATTACATATAACACTATCATTACAATAGGACTAATGTCATTACATATAACACTATCATTACAATAGGACTAATGTCATTACATATAACACTATCATTACATATAGGACTAATGTCATTACATATAACACTATCATTACATATAGGACTAATGTCATTACATATAACACTATCATTACAATAGGACTAATGTCATTACATATAACACTATCATTACAATAGGACTAATGTCATTACATATAACACTATCATTACAATAGGACTAATGTCATTACATATAACACTATCATTACAATAGGACTAATGTCATTACATATAACACTATCATTACAATAGGACTAATGTCATTACATATAACACTATCATTACAATAGGACTAATGTCATTACATATAACACTATCATTACAATAGGACTAATGTCATTACATATAACACTATCATTACAATAGGACTAATGTCATTACATATAACACTATCATTACAATAGGACTAATGTCATTACATATAACACTATCATTACAATAGGACTAATGTCATTACATATAACACTATCATTACAATAGGACTAATGTCATTACATATAACACTATCATTACAATAGGACTAATGTCATTACATATAACACTATCATTACAATAGGACTAATGTCATTACATATAACACTATCATTACATATAGGACTAATGTCATTACATATAACACTATCATTACAATAGGACTAATGTCATTACATATAACACTATCATTACAATAGGACTAATGTCATTACATATAACACTATCATTACAATAGGACTAATGTCAACATATAACACTATCATTACAATAGGACTAATGTCATTACATATAACACTATCATTACAATAGGACTAATGTCATTACATATAACACTATCATTACAATAGGACTAATGTCATTACATATAACACTATCATTACAATAGGACTAATGTCATTACATATAACACTATCATTACATATAGGACTAATGTCATTACATATAACACTATCATTACATATAGGACTAATGTCATTACATATAACACTATCATTACATATATAGGATTACTATAACACTGTCATTACATATAAATGTCATTATCATTATCATTACAATAGGACTAATGTCATTACATATAACACTATCATTACAATAGGACTAATGTCATTACATATAACACTATCATTACAATAGGACTAATGTCATTACATATAACACTATCATTACATATAGGACTATCATTACATATAACACTATCATTACATATATGTCATTACATATAACACTATCATTACATATAGGACTAATGTCATTACATATAACACTATCATTACATCAATGTCATTACATATAACACTATCATTACAACTAATGTCATTACATATAACACTATCATTACATATAGGACTAATGTCATTACATATAACACTATCATTACATATAGGACTAATGTCATTACATATAACACTATCATTACATATAGGACTAATGTCATTACATATAACACTATCATTACATATAGGACTAATGTCATTACATATAACACTATCATTACATATAGGACTAATGTCATTACATATAACACTATCATTACATATAGGACTAATGTCATTACATATAACACTATCATTACATATAGGACTAATGTCATTACATATAACACTATCATTACATATAGGACTAATGTCATTACATATAACACTAGAAGAAAAAGAAACGCACACCTATTAAGACATATAGGACTAATGTCATTACATATAACACTATCATTACAATAGGACTAATGTCATTACATATAACACTATCATTACAATAGGACTAATGTCATTAAAATAAACTATCATTACAATAGGACTAATGTCATTACATATAACACTTACAGATGTCAAAATACTATCCTAATGTCATTACATAAGACAGCTTGGCTGTCACTATCAACATATAGGACTAATGTATTACATTTTTTACATCTGAGCATCCACTAGAGTACATATAGGACTAATGTCATTATTTTCAAATAGGACTAATGTCATTACATATAACACTATCATTACATATAGGACTAATGTCATTATATATATGTATCTATATTATATATAGCACTAATGTCATTATATATATCATTACATATAGGACTAATGTCATTACATATAACACTATCATTATATATAACACTATCATTACATATAACACTATCATTACAATAGGACATTCATTCAATCACTAATCATTAATCATCATTCATTCATTCATCTAATCACTAATCATTAATCATCATTCATACAATCGGCCTCATTCTCAATGTAGTCTGGGCGTGTCTGCATTATTCCAGCAAACCATTGGCTGAGCATGCTCTGAGTTGGTCACTGCACCTGAGTACACACAAGGGTGGCGTTGTAATGTGTGTGTGTATTGTGTGACGTGTTTCTAGCATGGTTGTGCACTTCACTGTAAGGATGCAAATAGGACACATCCATCTCATGCTACATAGGGCTCTGGTCAAAAGTAGTGCATTACATATAGTAATGTCATTACATAAGACTGCCTAACCCGTCATTACGATAACACTATCATTACAATTGTGCGCCGCCCTATGGGACTCCCAATCACTGGCCGGATGTGATTAAAGCCTGGATTCGAACCAGGGACTGTAGTGACGCACGCCTCTTGCTCTGAGATGCAATGCCTCAGACCGTAGAGCACTGTATTTTATGGACTAAAGTAGTGCACTATATTATAGGGACTAGGGTATAAAGTAGTGCACTATATTATAGGGACTAGGGTATAAAGTAGTGCACTATATTATAGAGACTAGGGTATAAAGTAGTGCATTATATTTTAGGGATTAGGGTATAAAGTAGTGCACTATATTATAGGGACTAGGGTATAAAGTAGTGCACTATATTATGGGGACGAGGGTATAAAGTAGTGCACTATATTATAGGGACTAGGGTATAAAGTAGTGCACTATATTATAGAGACTAGGGTATAAAGTAGTGCATTATATTTTAGGGATTAGGGTATAAAGTAGTGCACTATATTATAGGGACTAGGGTTTAAAGTAGTGAACTATACTATAAGGACTAGGGTCTAAAGTAGTGCACTATTTTAGGGACTAGGGTATGAAGTGTGGTGGTTAATTTCTTTACTATCAAATGCGGAGTCAGAGTTAAACTAAATCTTTATTCACTTATTAATAAGGGAGCAGGTCAATACAACACACCCATATAAAATGAATGGATTGAGTCTCTACGATAATGATGGCTGGTCGACCAATCACCCTCAGATGATTCGTTGAGAGCCCCGAGACAAAAGGACTTTTATAGCCAAGATACACCCCTTTCAACCTACATGACAAACAACATATGTATAGAATGGGTCACAAGGTTAAGATTTGTATGAAAGATACTTATAATTCACAGCAGACAGTATCTGCTGTAAAAACAATTCACATTGTGTAGAGACCAGGGTCTGGCCCTGGGGTCATCTCTCATTGTGTAGAGACCAGGGTCTGGCCCTGGGGTCATCTCTCATTGTGTAGAGACCAGGGTCTGGCCCTGGGGTCATCTCTCATTGTGTAGAGACCAGGGTCTGGCCCTGGGGTCATCTCTCATTGTGTAGAGACCAGGGTCTGGCCCTGGGGTCATCTCTCATTGTGTAGAGACCAGGGTCTGGCCCTGGGGTCATCCATTCATTGTGTAGAGACCAGGGTCTGGCCCTGGGGTCATCATTGTGTAGAGACCAGGGTCTGGCCCTGGGGTCATCAAACCATTGTAGAGACCAGGGTCTGGCCCTGGGGTCATCTCTCATTGTGTAGAGACCAGGGTCTGGCCCTGGGGTCATCACTCTCATTAAGTGTAGAGACCAGGGTCTGGCCCTGGGGTCATCTCTCATTGTGTAGAGACCAGGGTCTGGCCCTGGGGTCATCTCTCTCATTGTGTAGAGACCAGGGTCTGGCCCTGGGGTCATCTCTCATTGTGTAGAGACCAGGGTCTGGCCCTGGGGTCATCTCTCATTGTGTAGAGACCAGGGTCTGGCCCTGGGGTCATCTCTCATTGTGTAGAGACCAGGGTCTGGCCCTGGGGTCATCTCTCATTATCAGGGTCTGGCCCTGGGGTCATCTGTGTAGAGACCAGGGTCTGGCCCTGGGGTCATCTCTCTGGCCCTGGGGTCATCTCTCATTGTGTAGAGACCAGGGTCTGGCCCTGGGGTCATCTCTCCCTGGTACCCTATAGATCAGAAACATTAACTCATGCTCTGGAATGTGGTCTCTTTAGGTTTTATCACCCAAAGACATCCTAAATCTCCTGTCAGTGTTAAATCTCCCAGAGGCCCACTTTCAGTTCACAGATACAATATTATAAGAACCCTCTATTCTGTTGCATAAAACAAACATTTTATGCAATTACAGTATTATAACAATCTTGCAATTTTGATTTAATAAAAGTTGTGCACTATATTTTAGGGATTAGGGTCTAAAGTAGTGCACTATATTTTAGGGATTAGGGTCTAAAGTAGTGTACTATAATATAGGGACACCTGAATACAGGTGAGGTCTTTTGCTGATTGGCTGCCAGTCCGTCTACGTAGACAGGTGCAATGTCGTCTGAGGGCGGAGCTTAAGGTGCCCTCCCCCATTCCAATATGTTTCTTGCGTATTGGGATGCGCCCTCGTCTTTTTAGGGCAATATATAGGCACAGATCTAGGATCAGCTTAGCCTCATCTAATACTAACCTTATCATAAGGGTGTGAACTGTACAACTGATCTGGAGCATGTCTGGTTGCACGTTTCAAACTCATTCCACAGAGGTCCCAGTCTGCAGGCTTTCACTCCTTCCTTTGACTTGATTGATGAATTGAGCTCATTGGTTAGTAAGGAACTGGCCTCACCTGGTTGTGTAGGTCTTAATTGGACAGGAAAACCCCCAAAACCAACAGACTCTGGGCCCTCCGTGGAAGGAGTTGGACACCCCTGCCTTGGAGGATGATGTGTATGGTTTTGTGTTAGCGGGGTTTTGCTGCCTGTATGCTCTCGACTCCCTCTGCTGTTGACGTTGAGAAACACATCCACCTAAACCATGGAAGAGATCGGTTGGTGTTGGAGGAGTAGGGTTCAGGGAGCAGGGTGTAGGGTTTAGGCGCTATGGTGTAGGGTTTAGGCGCTATGGTGTAGGGTTTAGGGGCTATGGTGTAGGGTTTAGGGGCTATGGTTTGTAGTTCCCACAAAGCTGCTGCCTTTAACTGCTCTTTAGTAACTTAACCCTTCTCTCCTCCTCCTGCCCCCATTCTGCCCCCCCTCTACAGGAGGATGATGACATAAGTTCAGATTTGGACACCATCTCCATCACCTCAGACAACGGTCTGCTGAGCCGCAACGAGCCAATCCGCAGTAAGGTGTCCAAACTGACGGAGAAGCTACGCAAACGCTACCCCACCAACAACACAGGTCAGTCTACCCTTCGTCCCTCTGTTCATCTTCTTCTTCCTCACCTCAACCCTACTTAAGAGGTGGGTTTAGTAGCTAGTCTTCATAGAAATTAAATACCCCCCCTCTTTCCCTCTCTGCCCCCCCCTCTCTCTGCCCCCCCCTCTCTCTCTCTGCTCCCCCCCCTCTCTCTCTGTCCCCCCTCTCTCTCTCTGCCCCCCCTCTCTCTCTGCCCCCCTCTCTCTCATCCCCAAGGTAACTGTTCCAGCTGCAGTGCAGTCTTCTCAGTGGTGAAGAGAAGGGTAAGAGCTTTACACCTGTTTTTAAACCACCAATAAATATTTAACCAGGGAGGCTAGTTGAAAACACGTTCTCATTTACAACTCGACCTGGCCAAGATAAAGCAAAGCAGTAATACTGTAGGTTGTTTAATAACTCTGTGTGGAACCTGGTGTGGGTCCCAAATGGCATCCTATGCCCTATATAATCTACCACTTTAGAACAGAGTCCTATGGGCCCTGGTCACAAGTAGTGAACTAGGTAGAGAATAGGACAGGGTTGGGGTTAGAGTTTCACTTTACTTCCTGAATTCACCCACTTCATTTCAAATTGGCCCTAACCCTGGAATAGGGTTCAGTTTGGGACATAACAATGATGATGATGTCGTCGTGACCTCTGCTGTTTCAGCGGAGCTGTAGTAACTGTGGCAACAGCTTCTGCTCCAGATGCTGCTCCTACAAGGTCCTCAAGGCCTGCATGGGTGTCACAGGTGAGAGAGAAACACACACACACAACATGCTATTATGGTATTTCTATACTGAAATGATAAAATGATAAATAAGGTCTCCGAAGACATCAGTTGATTTTAAACACAAAATCTCTTCTATTTTACACCTTCTCTCATTCTCCCTCTGCCTCCCCCTTTCTCATGTAATGTCTCTTTACCTCCCTCCCAGCTCCAGATGCCTCCCCTTTCTCATGTAATGTCTCTTTACCTCCCTCCCAGCTCCAGATGCCTCCCCTTTCTCATGTAATGTCTCTTTACCTCCCTCCCATCTTCCTCTGCCTCCCCTTTCTCATGTAATGCCTCTTTACCTCCCTCCCATCTCCCTCTGCCTCCCCCTTTCTCATGTAATGCCTCTTTACCTCCCTCCCAGCTCCAGATGCCTCCCCATTTCTCATGCCTCCCCTTTCTCATGTAATGTCTCTTTACCTCCCTCCCATCTTCCTCTGCCTCCCCTTTCTCATGTAATGCCTCTTTACCTCCCTCCCAGCTCCAGATGCCTCCCCTTTCTCATGTAATGCCTCTTTACCTCCCCCCAGCTCCAGATGCCTCCCCTTTCTCATGTAATGCCTCTTTACCTCCCTCCCAGCTCCAGATGCCCAGAGAGAGACGGTGTTTGTTTGTGCTGTCTGCAACTCCACCCTCAGCAAGTGAGAAATGACTACCACCTCCTACCCACTCATGGAGACCCAGGGAGGGTACTGCCCCTCCTACCCAGGGTTCGAAGCTCCTTGACTGGGTAGAGCCCGCGGCAGATCAGCCTCTACCCCGCCTGGGGGTGGTTCAAAACCCCAGGTTGTCTGGTTCTCTGGCTCCAGCCCAGGTGACCAGGGTTATTAAGATGAACCAGTCCCAAATGGCAACCTTTTCCCTATAAATTACACTGCTTTTGCCCAGAGCCCTATGGGGTTCCCTATGGGCCCTGGTCTACAGTAGTGGACTATATAGGGAATAGGGCCCTGGTCTACAGTAGTGGACTATATAGGGAATAGGGTGCCATTTGGGACGCTACCCACAGACTCCCATCAGCTTGTGTTGCATTGAGATTTATCCTGTACTGTCATGGAGGTCCTGAGAATGCTGAGGTGTGTGTGTGTGTGTGTGTGTGTGTGTGTGTGTGTGTGTGTGTGTGTGTGTGTGTGTGTGTGTGTGTGTGTGTGTTGTATAAGATATGCTATAGATTGACCCTGTTATAACTTATCCATTCTGTAATGGTTTTATATGTTGGTCCTCATGTTAATTTAATGGATGTAAAGACAGGATGCTAAAGACTATACCTTTGTCCTAAATGGCATTCCCTAATCCCCATGGAGCATAACCTAACCCCATGGAGCATTCCCTAATCCCCATGGAGCATAACCTAACCCCATGGAGCATAACCTAACCCCATGGAGGGATTTCCTGAGGTGATCCCAGAGCTGTGTTCAAATACTCATACGAGCTGTACTATTTATGATGTAAAATTGAGTATGTAGTTAAGTACTTAGTGGATATAGTGTGCCAAACGTTCCTGGATGTCATACTAAATTCACCAAAGTACGAAGTATACAAGCAGTGGACACTATTTCTTTGCTTTTAGGGACCATAATGCAATTCTTCAGAAAATGGGCGTGGCTTCACCAACGTTTTCAGATTTGAGGAAAATGGCCGACGAGAGCAGATAGAAATGAATTGCTTTAAGAAAATGTTGAGCAATGTAATAATGACTTTTCAAACAAGTTAAACGTTATGTTGGCTGACAATTTATTAGCTACACTGTCCTTACGAACCTCAGCATGTCATTCAGCAGTATGTAACGGGCTGTTAGCTAGTTACCTAACGATAGTTGACTACATTGAACTTGCCAGGTAGTATATTAACTAACTACCCAATGTTTATTGACTTGATTATTCACATCATTCTTAGCTAAGTGGTAGAGTCGCCATCTCCCATCTGTGTGCCAGTGCACAGAATAGCTGAATAAAACGCGTTGAATATGGCCGGTGTCAGTAAACGTTGTCAAGGGAAAAAAGCGTTATTAAATTGTTGCCTGCAGCACAGTTAGTCACCAACACTCTGCATAAAATGAAAACTGCCTAACCAGCTCTGCTAGGGTGAGTAAAATGGTCAGTGTGAGGGTTTCTCTCATTTGTGTCTGGAGGTAGCTAGCCAGTTAGCTTGGGTGCTTGACTGCCGTTGTGAGGACAGAACGCTCGGATCAACCCTACTCCTTGGCCAGAGCGTCTAGTGTGGGCTCCGAGACCCGAAACGCTCTGGATTTACGAACGGACAACGCTTCACGAACGCACCCCATATTGAATTTACAGACACGGCCGAAATCGTAAAATGTCTAGCGAGTAATTTGTTATGCTAACAAGCCAGCAAGAGGTTGCATAGCAACAGCATCAACTTCTGGTCGACAGGCGAAGTGCTAGTACACTCAACTGAAAGGATACCCTTCGTTTACAGTATTCTAAAATGAACTAATAGTATGTAGTATACAGGATGTTGGTATGGGTACTTGAACACAGCACAGGCTTTAGATTGACACATAAGAATGTACATGTTACACTTTTACCATTGTGATCACCTATATTCAATCCACTGAAAGTTTTATTTATCCAATTTATTAATTCATTCATTTGATTGATTAGCTTGACAGAATGGAGGAGTTTGTTTACTCTTCATTGCTTCAATAAACTGTGATTTTGAATGTTTGAAATTAACTTATGGTGTATTTTTTCTGCCTTTTTTCAGCCTAGTTGTAGAGAGCTCTGTTAAAAAAATAAAAAATGTAAAAAGAGAGCGTGCCCTGCAGGTTTGGTGCATCTGTTTGCGTTTCACTACCTTAGACATTGTATCTGTCCCATTATGGCGTCTGTGAGAGCTAAGCAGCGCCATAGAGGTCATCTCCTTTTTGAGGTAGTCCATTCTTCATCTACTACTTCTATGACTTGGTAAACAAACTGAAAGAGTGCACACTGCCACTTGCATTGTGTTGTTTGAACAGATATAAAGCCAAGGTTGGTGATTTACTGCCACCTGCAGTCATGACTACTTCAGAATGGTCCTCAATGGTGCTGCCCATGCTAAAACAGGCTTTTGGGCACTAGAGTCCTCTATCTATCTCTATGGTCACTACTCAACCCAAATCCACCACATGCCAGAAGGTTCCAGGTTCCTCTCCTCACAACCCAAATCTACCACATGCCAGAAGGCCCAACAACCCAAATCCACCACATGCCAGACCACATCCACCACATGCCAGAAGGCTCCAGAAACCCAAATCCACCACATGCCAGAAGGCTCCAGGTTCCTCTCCTCGCAACCCAAATCTACCACATGTCAGAAGGCTCCAGGTTCCTCTCCTCACAACCCAAATCTACCACATGCCAGAAGGCTCCAGGTTCCTCTCCAATCCTCTCCTCACAACCCAGGGAGAGTCTCAATAGTCTGAAGTAGCTTCCTTACTTTCCTTGTCTCCTTTCCTTACTTTGTTGTCTTCCTTACTTTAACCTGTCTTCCTCCATATTGTTTCCACCTTTCCTATCTCCTCAAATCAGTTTGTATTACCAGAAGGAAAGGAAACAAGGAGAGGAATGTACAATCGTAGCCAAAAGTTGAGAATGACACAAATATTAATTTTCACAAAGTCTGCTGCTTCAGTTTGTATGATGGCAATTTGCATATACTCCAGAATGTTATGAAGAGTGATCAGATGAATTGCAATTAATTGCAAAGTCCCTCTTTGCCATGCAAATAAACTGAATCTCAAAAAACATTTCCACTGCGTTTCAGCCCTGCCACAAAAGGACCAGCTGACATTTCAGTGATTCTCTCGTTAACACAGGTGTGAGTGTTGACGAGGACAAGGCTGGAGATCACTCTGTCATGCTGATTGAGTTTGAATAACAGACTGGAAGCTTCAAAAGGAGGGTGGTGCTTGGAATCATTGTTCTTCCTCTGTCAACCATGGTTACCTGCAAGGAAACACGTGCTGTCATCATTGCTTTGCAAAAAAGGGCTTCACAGGCAAGGATATTGCTGCCAGTAAGATTGCACCTAAATCGACCATTTATCAGATCATCAAGAACTTCAAGGAGAGCGGTTCAATTGTTGTGAAGAAGGCTTCGGGGCGCCCAAGAAAGTCCAGCAAGCACCAGGACCGTCTCCTAAAGTTGATTCAGCTGCGGGATCGGGGCACCACCAGTACAGAACTTGCTCAGGAAGGGCTGCAGGCAGGTGTGAGTGCATCTGCACGCACAGTGAGGCAAAGACTTTTGGAGGATGGCCTGGTGTCAAGAAGGGCAGCAAAGAAGCCACTTCTCTCCAGGAAAAACATCAGGGACAGACTGATATTTTGCAAAAGGTACAGGGATTGGACTGCTGAGGACTGGGGTAAAGTCGTTTTCTCTGATGAATCCCCTTTCCGATTGTTTGGGGCATCCTGAAAAAAGCTTGTCCGGAGATGACAAGGTGAGCGCTACCATCAGTCCTGTGTCCTGCCAACAGTAAAGCATCCTGAGACCATTCATGTGTGGGGTTGCTTCTCAGCCAAGGGAGTGGGCTCTCACAATTTTGCCTGAGAACACAGCCATGGAAAAAGAATGGTACCAACACATCCTCCGAGAGCAACTTCTCCCAACCATCCAGGAACGGTTTGGTGACGAACAATGCCTTTTCCAGCATGATGGAGCACCTTGCCATAAGGCAAAAGTGATAACTAAGTGGCTCTGGGAACAAAACATCAATATGTTGGGTCCAGGGACAGGAAACTCCCCAGACCTTAATCCCATTTGAGAACTTGTGGTCAATCCTCAAGAGGCGGGTGGACAAACAAAAACCCACAAATTCTGACAAACTCCAAGCATTGATTATGCAAGAATGGGCTGCCATCAGTCAGGATGTGGCCCAGAAGTGAATTGACAGCATGCCAGGGCAGATTGCAGAGGTCTTGGAAAAGAAGGGTCAACACTGCAAATATTGACTCTTTGCATCAACTTCATGTAATTGTCAATAAAAGCCTTTGACACTTATGAAATGCTTGTAATTATACTTCATTATTCCATAGTAACATCTGACAAAAATATCTAAAGACACTGAAGCAGCAAACTTTGTGGAAATTAATATCTGTGTCATTCTCAAAACTTTTGGCCACGACTGTACACTAGTGCTACGCAATGATATATAGACCACGCCCCGCGCCCTACCCCCTCGTGTGAGGTCCTCCCAACCCCCGCCGCTCTCTGCCCCACCCCCTCCTCTCCTCCCCCTCTGTCTCTTCCTCCCGCCCTCCAACCCGTCCTCGTGTCCCAGTAAAGCGCTTTGAGCTCCGGGACTCGTCCTAGTAGCCTAACGCCGTCAGATGGAAACATGGCGACAGAGGTGAGAATGAATAGACTAATCTATCGTCTTCTTCAGCCTATGTCTTTCTCTTTACCTCTATGGGCGTATGGTTGTATTGTCTCCCATGTGAGCAGGTAGCCTTGTGGGGACGGTTGTAACCTATATTCTGAACCGTTTGAATGGCGTTTGTCAGTAACAGCAAGGTTAGCCCTATGATAGAAAAGATTGTGTAGCATACAATCATTTCAATCTCTGTTACCCAGCAACAATAGAAATCAACACAACAGTTGTTTATTTACCTATAAAAAGTTAATTTCGAATATAACATTTGCTCAAACGGGTCAGGCAGGCAGGTTCATTTTGGCAAATAATTCATCTGCTTTGATTAGAAATGGAAGGCTTGTCATTTTAACAGTTCTTCGGTCACCCTGACCGACATGGCATGTGAATAGCATATAATCCCTATATCATTATATTGCCATATTAAAGGCGTCGGGAGGCTACGTGCCTGAATAGAGGTTAGTTAGAGGAATTCTCTTTGTAGCACGAACGGCATTTCCAGGGCTGTGTAGCCTATGCTACAACTTGTGCTTGAGAACAGGGATAAACAAGCAATCCTCGCGCCGTTAAGCTGTTTTGGTGAAAGCAGAGCTTTTATTTTTTTGTCTCTAGAGTTCCGCTGTTAATCCGGTATAGGCAGGCTGGCCCGTGCTAGTGCTGAAACCTACTAAAGAGATATCAGCACCGTGGACAGCAACCCATTGAGATCGAGGAGAGAAAATCTCCGCGTTGACACGGATCTTTTCATTTCCGTTATTCGGTCCAACTGCCCTTTTTATTGCCTTTCATTCATCGACACATTGGGGAAACAAGCTTGACGAACCATAACAGCCTAAACTAGTTTCCCAAAGCAAGAAACTAGACTGGCCTAGACCCCCCCCCCCCCACGCCTAAACGGCTAAGTCCACATCTATGGACATCAAGCTTCTTTATGGGTGGGGTGGGGGGGGGGGCATTTGGTGCCATCGTTGGCCTATTGAGCCTTCTAACCCTGCTCTTACAGAGATTGATTTGTTGTGAGCTGTTCTGTGATGTTGGGCCTTCTTCTCTTGGCTCAATTCCATGATCCGGCTGCTGTAGCAGTGTGCATGGTCAGGAGAGAGAGAGAGGGAGACAAGGAGCTACAGAGAGGAGGGGGAGAGAAGAAAGGAGGGAGAGAGAAGAGAGAGGGGACGGGAGAGAAGAGAGAGGGGAAAGGAGAGAGCTACAGAGAGAGAAGAGAGAGGGGAAAGGAGAGAGAATAGAGAGGGGAAGGGAGAAGGAGAGAGAGAGCTACAGAGAGAGAAGACCAGTTAGAGTGAGAGGAGAGAGAGTGTGTCTGGGCCGTGATCCAACGGACTGCCAGACAGACTTTGATTGAACACCTCTCCTCTATCATCGTATACCCCTAAAGACTACATCAGCCACTGTTTGTATACATTACCTCTTGAACAGAGAGTATGTGTGTGTGAGAGAGAGAGCGAATGAGCAGTTTAGTTTTATTCTCATGGTGAGTCATACACACTGCTTCCTCAGAACCAGAAAGTTAATCCAGATTAGAATTCTATCCACAATCTCTCTCTCGCTCCCCCTCTCTTCCTCACACTCCTTTCTCTCTCCTCTCTCTCTCCCCCCAAATATGTGTGTGTGTGTGTGCGCTCTTATGTGTGTTTGTGTCCTGTAGTTCCATAACCTCCAAGAGTTGAGGCACAGTGCATCTCTGGCCAACAAGGTGTTCCTGCAGAGAGACTACAGTGAAGGGACCACCTGCCGCTTCCAGACCAAGTTCCCCTCTGAGCTGGAGAGCAGGGTGGGTAGTCTAACACACACACACACACACCACACAACACACATGGCTGAAAAGGCCGCTAACTGAGTGTCTCTCTGTCAGATTGAGCGGCCGTTGTTTGAGGACACCGTGAAGAGGTTGAATATCTACTATGCGGAGGCAGAGAAGATGGGAGGCCAGTCCTACCTGGAGGGATGTCTGGCCTGCGCTACAGCCTACCTCATCTTCCTCTGTATGGAGACACGCTATGAGAAGGTGAGACCGGGCTAAACCACCACAATATAAACACAGTAATACTTCAGTGAGACCACAATAGAACCACAGTAGAACTTCAGTAAGACCACAATATAAACACAGTAGAACTTCAGTAAGACCACAATATAAACACAGTAGAACTTCAGTAAGACCACAATAGAACCACAGTAGAACTTCAGTAAGACCACAATATAAACACAGTAGAACTTCAATAAGACCACAATATAAACACAGTAGAACTTCAGTAAGACCACAATATAAACACAGTAGAACTTGAGTAAGACCACAATAGAACCACAGTAGAACTTCAATAAGACCACAGTAGAACTTCAGCCAATAAAAAGAAAAGATTAAGATGAGCAAGAGAACACAAACACTGGACAGAGGAACTCTGCCTAGAAGGCCAGCATCCCGGAGTCGCCTCTCCACTGTTGATGTTGAGACTGGTGTTTTGCGGGTTCTATTAATGAAGCTGCCAGTAGAGGACTTGTGAGGTGTCTGTTTTCCAAAAGTTTAAATATTAATTTCCACAAAGTCTGCTGCCTCAGTATCTTTAGATATATTTTTGTCAGATGTTACTATGGAATACTGAAGTATAATTACAAGCATTTCATACGTGTCAAATGCTTTTATTGACAATTACATGAAGTTGATGCAAAGAGTCAATATTTGCAGTGTTGTGACCCTTCTTTTTCAGGACCTCTGCAATCCGCCCTGGCATGCTGTCAATTCACTTCTGGGCCACTGATGGCAGCCCATTCTTGCATAATCAATGCTTGGAGTTTGTCAGAATTTGTGTTTTTTTGTGTGTCCACCCACCTCTTGAGGATTGACCACAAGTTCTCAAATGGGATTAAGGTCTGGGGAGTTTCCTGGCCCTGAACCCAAAATATCGATGTTTTGTTCCCCAAGCCACTTAGTTATCACTTTTGCCTTATGGCAAGGTGCTCCATCATGCTGGAAAAGGCATTGTTCGTCACCAAACTGTTCCTGGATAGTTAAGAGAAGTTGCTCTCGGAGGATGTGTTGGTGCCATTCTTTATTCATGGCTGTGTTCTGAGGCAAAATTGTGAGTGAGCCCACTCCCTTGGCTGAGAAGCAACCCCACACATGAATGGTCTCAGGATGCTTTACTGTAGGCAGGACACAGGACTGATGGTAGCGCTCGCCTTGTCTTCTCCGGACAAGCTTTTTTCCGGATGCCCCAAACAATCGGAAAGGGGATTCATCAGAGAAAATGACTTTACCCCAGTCCTCAGCAGTCCAATCCCTGTACCTTTTGCAGAATATCAGTCTGTCCCTGATGTTTTTGCTGGAGAGAAGTGGATTCTTTGATGCCCTTCTTGACACCAGGCCATCCTCCAAAAGTCTTTGCCTCACTGTGTGTGCAGATGCACTCACACCTGCCTGCTACCATTCCTGAGCAAGCTCTGTACTGGTGGTGCCCAGATCCCGCAGCTGAATCAACTTTAGGAGACTGTCCTGGCGCTTGCTGGACTTTCTTGGGTGCCCTGAAGCCTTCTTCACAACAATTGAACCGCTCTCCTTGAAGTTCTTGATTATCCGATAAAAGGTTGATTTAAGTGCAATCTTACTGGCAGCAATATCCAATGACGACGGCACGTGTTTCCTTGCAGGTAACCATGGTTGACAGAGGAAAAACAATGATTCCAAGAACCACCCTCCCTTTGAAGCTTCCAGTCTGTTATTCGAACTCAATCAGCATGACAGATTGATCTCCAGCCTTGTCGTCATCAACACTCACACCTGTGTTAAAGAGAGAATCACTGACATGATGTCAACTGGTCCTTTTGTGGCAGGGCTGAAATGCAGTGGAAATGTTTTTTGGCGATTCAGCTCATTTGAAGTGCAAAGAGGGACTTTTCAATTAATTGCAATTCATCTGATCACTCTTCATAACATTCTGGAGTATATGCAAATTGCCATCATACAAACTGAGGCAGCAGACTTTGTGAAAATTAATATTTGTGCCATTCTCAAAACACTTGGCCACAATTGGACTGTCCTCTTGCTCAGTTGTGCACCGGGGTCTCCCACTCCTCTTTCTATTCTGGTTAGGGCTAGTTTGCACTGTTCTATGAAGGGAGTAGTACACAGCGCTGTACGAGATCTTCAGTTTCTTGGCAATTTCTTGCATGGAATACCGTCATTTCTCAGAACAAGAATAGACTGACAAGTTTCAGAAGAAAGTTCTTTGTTTCTGCCCATTTTGAGCCTGTAATTGAACCCACAAATGCTGATGCTGCAGATACTCAACTAGTCTAAAGAAGGCCAGTTTTATTGCTTCTTTAATCAGAACCGTTTTCAGCTGTGTTAGCATAATTGCAAAAGGGTTTTCTAATGATCAATTGGCCTTTTAAAATGATAAACTTGGATTAGCTAACACAACGTGCCATTGGAACACAGGAGTGATGGTTGCTGATAATGGACCTCTGTACGCCTCTGTAGATATTCCATTAAAAATCTGCTGTTTCCAGCTACAATAGTCATTTACAACATTAACAATGTCTACACTGTATTTCTGATCAATTTGATGTTTTTTTAATGGACAGAAAAAAAGCTTTTCTTTCAATAACAAGGACATTTCTCAGTGACCCCAATCTTTTGAACGGTAGTGTGTGTTCCTTACTTTGTCATACTGTCTCCCTCTTTTGTTATTTCTTTCTCTCCCTGTTCTCTCTCCCTTTCCTCCCCCCTCCTTCTCAATCTCCCCCAGGTGTTGAAGAAGATAGGCAGGTACATCCAGGAGCAGAATGAGAAGATCTACGCCCCGCGAGGTCTACTCATCACTGACCCCATTGAGAGGGGCATGAGGGTCGTATCCTTACAGCTACTACTGCTGCTCTGTGTGTGTGTGAGAGAGAGACAGAAAAACAAAGACAGAGATGAAGAAAAAGATAGAGATGAAGAAAACAATATAGACAGAGAGAGGGTGAACAGTACACATGTATGAGATTTAAAGAGGGAGAAAGAGATGGAGCGAGAGAGATGATGAGTTAACAGTATACGTGGGCTCCCAAGAATAAGGATCTTGTACAGTGCGTGTGTATTGGATAGACCCAGACCCTCCCTATAGACCCAGACCCTCCTTGTAGACCCAGACCCTCCCTATAGACCCAGACCCTCCTTATAGACCCAGACCCTCCCTATAGACCCAGACCCTCCCTATAGACCCAGACCCTCCCTATAGACCCAGACCCTCCCTATAGACCCAGACCCTCCCTATAGACCCAGACCCTCCTTGTAGACCCAGACCCTCCCTATAGACCCAGACCCTCCCTATAGACCCAGACCCTCCCTATAGACCCAGACCCTCCTTATTGACCCAGACCCTCCTTATAGACCCAGACCCTCCCTATAGACCCAGACCCTCCCTATAGACCCAGACCCTCCTTATAGACCCAGACCCTCCTTATAGACCCAGACCCTCCTTATAGACCCAGACCCTCCCTCCTTATAGACCCAGACCCTCCCTAGACCCAGACCCTCCTTATAGACCCAGACCCTCCTTATAGACCCAGACCCTCCTTATAGACCCAGACCCTCCTTATAGACCCAGACCCTCCTTATAGACCCAGACCCTCCTTATAGACCCAGACCCTCCCAGACCCTTATAGACCCAGACCCTCCCTTATACCCAGACCCTCCTTATAGACCCAGACCCTCCCTCCTTATAGACCCAGACCCTCCTCCTATAGACCCAGACCCTCCCTATAGACCCAGACCCTCCTTATAGACCCAGACCCTCCTTATAGACCCAGACCCTCCTTATAGACCCAGACCCTCCCTATAGACCCAGACCCTCCTTATAGACCCAGACCCTCCCTATAGACCCAGACCCTCCTTATAGACCCAGACCCTCCTTATAGACCCAGACCCTCCTTATAGACCCAGACCCTCCCTATAGACCCAGACCCTCCCTATTGACCCAGACCCTCGTTATAGACCCAGACCCTCCCTATAGACCCAAACCCTCCCTATAGACCCAGACCCTCCTTATAGACCCAGACCTTCCTTTAACCCAGACCCTGTCCAGATAGACCCAGACCCTCCCTATCTATGAGACCCAGACCCTCCAGTGGACCCTGACCAGGCTCCAGACCCAGACCCGGCCTAGCAGTGCTCGGTAGACCCAGACCCTCCCTATAGACCCAGACCCTCCCTATAGACCCAGACCCTCCCTATAGACCCAGACCCTCCCTATTGACCCAGACCCTCCTTATAGACCCAGACCCTCCCTACTGACCCAACCACAGTTTTAGTGACTGGGTCCACTCCCTATAGACCCAGACCCTCCCTGGAGCTCTACAGACCCTGGTCCCTTAGAGACCCAGACCCTCCCTATAGACCCAGACCCTCCCTATTGGTGGACCCAGACCCTCCCTATAGACCCAGACCACAATGGCCCAGACCCTCCCTATAACCCAGACCCTCCCTATAGACCCAGACCCTCGTTATAACCCAGACCCTCCCTATGGACCCAGACCCTCCTTATAGCTGAATCTATCAACGGTGGGACCCTCCCTGACGATTTAGACCCAGACCCTCCTGGTTAGACCCAGATCCCTTTTTCAGGCCCTGGTAAAAAAGACACAGACCCAGGGAGCCATTTGGACCCAGACCCTCCTATAGACCCTAGTTTGGGGCTCTGGTTATAGACCCAGACCACTCCCTTTGAAGATAGAGTGTTCCCTATAGGGACCCAGACCCTCCCTATAGACCCAGACCCTCCCTATGGACTACTACACCCTCCCTGTATTCCCATTATAGACATCAGACCCAGACCCTCCCTATTGACCCAGGGAAAACAGTCGTGTATAGACCCAGACCCTCCCTATAGACCCAGACCCTCTACTGTTTCAGTTTGACCCTGCCGTTTGGACCCTCCCTATTGACCCAGACCCACACCCAGACCCTCTGTATAGACCCAGACCCTCCCTATAGACCCAGACCCTCCCAATTGACCCAGACCCTCCCTATATAGACCTCTAGACCCTGACCTGGACCCAGACCCTGCACTATAGACCCAGTACCCTCCATTAGACCCAGACCCTCCATAGACCCAGACCCTGAGATGTAAACCCAGACCCTCCCTATGACCCAGATCCCTATAGAGCCAGACCCTGAATGCCCAGACTTGTCCCATCCCAGACCCTCCCTATTGACCCAGACCCTCCCTATAAATGGCCCTCCCTACCACCCAGACCCTCAGTGTATGACCCAGACCCTCCCTATAGACCCAGACCCAGACCTTATAGACCCAGACCCTCCACAGACCCTCAGTCCCTCCCTGCTGACCACCAGACTCTCCCTATTGACCCAGACCCTCCCTGACCCAGACCCTACCTGTAGACCCTATGTAGCATCCTTTAACCCAGACCCTCCTTCAGACCCAGTGTTTTAGACCCAGTCCCTGGAACAAAAGCCTGCACCAGACCCTGTAATAACCCAGTCATGAACAACCCTTCTTGACCCAGACCCTCAAGACCCAGACTCCTTCCTATTTTGACCCAAACCCTCCTCCAAAGAACCATAAACTCCCAAAATGACCCAGACCCTCCCTGATGTGACCCAGACCCTCCCTATTTTAATCTGGACCCTCCCTTATGACCCAGACCCTAGAGAACCCAGACCCTTCCTATAGACCCAGACCCTCCCTTAAAAGTAGACCCAGACCCTCCCTAAAAGTAGACCCAGACCCTCCCCCAACCCTCGTAGACCCAGACCCTCCCTATAGACCCAGACCCTCCCTATAGACCCAGACCCTGGAACCTTCATAAAGTAGAGAACCCTTATAGACCCAGACCCTCCCTATAGACCCAGACCCTCCCTATAGACCCAGACCTTCCCTATTGACCCAAGTAGAGAATTGGAACCCAGACCCTCCCTATTGACCCAGACCCTCCCTTTAGACCCAGACCCTCATGATCAGAATAACTTATAGACCCACCCTGCCCAGACTTCCTATCACCCAGACCCTCCTTAACATGAATGTCATTAGACCACTCCTCAAGAAGACCCACCCAGACCCTCCTTATAGGCCCAGGACCCAGACTGGTTTTGAATTCCAGACCCTCCCTCATGGACCCAGACCCTTTATAGACCCAGACCCTCCCTATAGTCTGGTAAGACCCTTCTATCTCCCAGACCCTAATCATTGACCCAGACCCAATTATGTGACCCTCCCTTCGATCTGACCCTCCCTATTACATTCAGTATCACACCTTTTCAAACCCAGACCCTTACAGACCCATGCCTAAATGACCCAGACCCTCCCTATTGACCCAGACCCAGACCCTCCCTATTGACCCAAACTCCCTATTGACCCCTCCTTATGACCCTCCCTATAGACCCAGACCCTCCTTATAGACCCAGACCCTCCCTTATTGACCCAGACCCTCCCTATTGACCCAGACCCTCATATAGAGACCCATGACCCTCCCTTAGACCCAGACCCTCGTTATAGACCCAGACCCTAAGCTATAGACCCAGACCCTCCTTATAGACCCAGACCCTGTCAGACCCTCCCAGACCCTCCTTATAGAGGGTCAGACCCTCCTTCTAGACCCAGACCCTCCATTGTCCCAGACCCTCGTTATAGACCCAGACCCTCCTGGAGACATCATTGGAGTCCCATGGGACCCTCCCTGTTGACCCAGACCCTGATTGACCCAGACCCTCCCTTGTCAAACCCAGACCCTCGATATAGGGACCCTCCCTGACCCAGGCCCTCCATTATAGAACTCAGACCCTCCCTATAGACCCAGACCCTCCATGGACCCATGACCCCCTATAGGGCCCTAGACCCTCCCTAGACCCAGACCTCCCTATTCCCAGACCATCCCTAGAGACCCAGACCCTCCCTATAGACCCAGACCCTCCCTATAGACCCAGACCCTCCCTAGGAGACCCAGACCCTCCTTATAGACCCAGACCCTCCCTATTGACCCAGACCCTCGGGTTCTAGACCCAGACCCTCGTTATAGACCCAGAGCCTCCCTATTGACCCAGACCCTCCTTATAGACCCAGACCCTCCTTATAGACCCAGACCCTCCCTATAGACCCAGACCCTCCCTATTGACCCAGACCCTCCTTATAGACACAAACCCTCCCTATAGACCCTCCCTATCGGAGTATGTTCCTTCCTTTAACCCCATCCTGTCCAGATAGAGATCTCTATCTATGAGGACCGAGGCTCCAGTGGCTCCTGCTCAGGCTCCAGCTCTACGTCCGGCAGCAGTGCTCGGTGACCGGGTACATGTCACCTCCTCGCCACCTCCCCGGTCCCTGGAACGCTACACCCAACCACAGTGTTCGGTGACTGGGTCCACGGCACCTCTACCCCCCTGATCCCTGGAGCTCTACAACCCTGGTCCCTTAGAGAACCACCCCGACAGCAGTGCTTGGTGGGCTGGGTATGCCTCACCTACCGCAACCACAATGGCCCTGACCGTAACAAACTTGAGCTAACCGACCGAACATTCGATCGCAACTGAACCACATGGACCGAAGCGGATGAAGCTGAATCTATCAATGGTGGGAATACTGACGATTTAAAATTGCATTTTGGTTACGTCCCAAATGGCAGCTTTTTCAGGCCCTGGTAAAAAAGACACTATATAGGGAGCCATTTGGGACACAATTCCTCCTATAGTGCACTAGTTTGGGGCTCTGGTTAAAAGTAGTGCACTGTGTTTGAAGATAGTAGTGTTCAGTAGTGTTCAAGATAGGGACTAGGGTGTCATTTGATATGGAACGATGATGGACTACTACACACCTACCTGTATTCATTAGTGCACATCGTAGTGAAACGTTTGAACCAGGGAAAACAGTTCGTGTTGGACACGTTTCAGGTAGTCCCTCTACTGTTTCAGTTTGTTTTCTGCCGTTTGGCGTCTTGTGAATAGGCCCACATCCAGACACGTACTGTGGGAGATCTAGGGTACTTCCCAAATGGCACCCTATTCCCTATATAGTGCTCTAATTCTGACCTGGGCCCTAGTAGTGCACTATATAGGGAGTAGGGAGCCATTGGGACGCAGCACTACACAGCTCGGCTGAGATGTAAACCACATGGATGGGCTGATAGTAGAAAACAGATGAATGCAGCTTGTTCCATCCACAGACATATATTGTAGCCTGTATAAATGGCTCAGGTACCATCCACTGGTCAGTGTCATGATGCAGCTTGGTATCAAACACTCCACAGCCCATCTAACCTCTTGTCTTCAGTGCTGAACCACCAGCTCTCCTAGATCATGATTATGCAAATACACAGCTACCTGTAGAGACTATGTAGCATCCTTTAACATAGTGTTCTTCAGTCCTGGTGTTTTAGTGCTGGTCTGGAACAAAAGCCTGCACCAGGACCCTGTAATAAAGTCATGAACAATTCTTCTTGCACGCGCACAAACACTCCTTCCTTTTTTGCTACATAAACCCTCCTCCAAAGAACCATAAACTGCCAAAATGTAATTAGTTCTTGATGTGAAGTGTCTGCCTTTTTATTTTAATCTGGGACATGTTTATGCAAAAATAGAGAACTGGGTACCTTCAAAAAGGAGAACTGGAACCTTCATAAAAGTAGAGAACCTTCATTAAAGTAGAGAATGGAACCTTCATTAAAGTAGAGAATTGGAACCTTCATTAAAATAGAGAACTGGAACCTTCATAAAAGTAGAGAACTGGAACCTTCTAAAAGTAGAGAACTGGAACCTTCAGAGAACTGGGTACCCTTCATAAAAGTAGAGAACTGGAACCTTCATAAAAGTAGAGAACTGGAACCGTCATAAAAGTAGAGAATTGGAACCTTCATAAAAGTAGAGAATTGGAACCTTCATAATGCTTGTTGTTGTTGTTTGATACTCATGATCAGAAGAACTTTAATAAATAACCACTGCTCTTCCATCACTCCATTTTAACATGAATGTCATTATTTTTCACTGTCAAGGAAATACCCACTGGGCACACACTGGTTTTGAATTCCATGTCATTTCAGTGGAATAGACGTTGAATTGACTTCCCTAGTCTGGTAAGTATGTTCTCTCTCCCCAGAACCTAATCAAGCATCTGATGCAATTATGTGAGATTTTCGATCTGGGTTTCCGAGATTACATTCAGTATCACACCGTTTTCAAACTGTTACAGACAACATGCCTAAATGTTCCATTCACTCTCTGATGCTCCAGACCATCACACATAATGATTGCAAAAGGGCTTATTATTTGGTCCAACTAAGCATGCTGACCCCCCCCCCTCAAAAAAAAGAAGTACATAGTTGTCCAGAGTTGAGGGGTCAAGGGTCACTCCTTCTAGCATCATACATGTCAAAGTTCATCCGGTAGGACCTTGACACTCCTGGAGCATCATTGGAGTCCATGGGAGGGCTGTGGTCAAAAGTGATTGACCAGGGCTGTTGTCAAAAGTAGTGCACGATATAGGGATTGACCAGGCTACCATTTGGAACTCAGTCAAGCAATCCCCATGGAGGCATGTGACTGAGGGGCCCTTAGCCTCATATCTCCATTCAGACCATGGAGAGGGCCAGTAGAAATAGGAGGGAGAGCCCAGAGAGGAGGGGCCCCGGCCGGGGTGAGGAAGAGCGGACCCCCTGGAAGAACGGAGCTACAGCTGCAGAGAGATGGAGTTAGTCTGAGGGTAGTAACGAGTGGGTACCGTCTAGGGTTAGTCTGAGGGTAGTAACGAGTGGGTACCGTCTAGGGTTAGTCTGAGGGTAGTAACGAGTGGGTACCGTCTAGGGTTAGTCTGAGGGTAGTAACGAGTGGGTACCGTCTAGGGTTGAGTAACGAGTGGGTACCATCTAGGGTTAGTCTGAGGGTAGTAACGAGTGGGTACCGTCTAGGGTTAGTAGGGTTAGTACGAGTGGGTACCGTCTAGGGTTAGTAGGGGGTACGAGTGGGTACCGTCTAGGGTTAGTCTGAGTCTGAGGGTAGTAACGAGTGGGTACCGTCTAGGGTTAGTCTGAGGGTAGTAACGAGTGGGTACCGTCTAGGGTTAGTCTGAAGGTAGTGGGTACCGTCTAGGGTTAGTAACTGGGTACCGTCTAGGGTTAGTAGTCTGAGGGTAGTGGGTACCGTCTAGGGTTAGTCTGAGGGTAGTAGTACGCAGTGGGTACCGTCTAGGGTTAGTCTGAGGGTAGTAACGAGTGGGTACCGTCTAGGGTTAGTCTGAGGGTAGTAACGAGTGGGTACCGTCTAGGGTTAGTCTGAGGGTAGTAACGAGTGGGTACCGTCTAGAGGGTTAGTCTGAGGGTAGTAACGAGTGGGTACCGTCTAGGGTTAGTCTGAGGGTAGTAACGAGTGGGTACCGTCTAGGGTTAGTCTGAGGGTTAGTAGGGTAGTAACGAGTGGGTACCGTCTAGGGTTAGTCTGAGGGTAGTAACGAGTGGGTACCGTCTAGGGTTAGTCTGAGGGTAGTAACAGTGGGTACCGTCTAGGGTTAGTAGGGTAGTAACGAGTGGGTACCGTCTAGGGTTAGTCTGAGGGTAGTAACAAGTGGGTACCGTCTAGGGTTAGTCTGAGGGTAGTAACGAGTGGGTACCGTCTAGGGTTAGTAACGAGTGGGTACCGTCTAGGGTTAGTAACGAGTGGGTACCGTCTAGGGTTAGTCTGAGGGTAGTAACGAGTGGGTACCGTCTAGGGTTAGTCTGAGGGTAGTAACGAGTGGGTACCGTCTAGGGTTAGTCTGAGGGTAGTAACGAGTGGGTACCGTCTAGGGTTAGTCTGAGGGTAGTAACGAGTGGGTACCGTCTAGGGTTAGTCTGAGGGTAGTAACGAGTGGGTACCGTCTAGGGTTAGTCTGAGGGTAGTAACGAGTGGGTACCGTCTAGGGTTAGTCTGAGGGTAGTAACGAGTGGGTACCGTCTAGGGTTAGTCTGAGGGTAGTAACGAGTGGGTACCGTCTAGGGTTAGTCTGAGGGTAGTAACGAGTGGGTACCGTCTAGGGTTAGTAACGAGTGGGTACCGTCTAGGGTTAGTCTGAGGGTAGTAACGAGTGGGTACCGTCTAGGGTTAGTCTGAGGGTAGTAACGAGTGGGTACCGTCTAGGGTTAGTCTGAGGGTAGTAACGAGTGGGTACCGTCTAGGGTTAGTCTGAGGGTAGTAACGAGTGGGTACCGTCTAGTGTTAGTCTGAGGGTAGTAACGAGTGGGTACCGTCTAGGGTTAGTCTGAGGGTAGTAACGAGTGGGTACCGTCTAGGGTTAGTAGGGTAGTAGTGGGTACCGTCTAGGGTTAGTCTGAGGGTAGTAACGAGTGGGTACCGTCTAGGGTTAGTCTGAGGGGTTAGTAACGAGTGGGTACCGTCGAGGGTTAGTCTGAGGGTAGTAACGAGTGGGTACCGTCTAGGGTTAGTAACGAGTGGGTACCGTCGAGGGTTAGTCTGAGGGTAGTAACGAGTGGGTACCGTCTAGGGTTAGTCTGAGGGTAGTAACGAGTGGGTACTGTTGGTAGGTAAAAGGAGAGGGAACGAGGGAGGAGAGCACCAGGCATATCATCAGTCCCCTCCATCCCTCTCGACTCACCCACACATGCCCTCCCGTCCTTGGTGGGCTTGTGGCCCCTGGAACATGTCTTCCTGGGACCACAGTTATAGTGGCCGTAGGTGTTGATGCAGACTGGACGGCTCTTAGGGCACACTGGGGGCCCACTCTGTTGCTTACACTCGTTGTTGTCTGGGGAGGGGGGTTAAGGAGGGGGGTGTTAAGGATTTCATCCCCAACAACCATTTGGTTGATAAAATATTTTCATCAACTAAATATTTTCTTGAAAGAGAGTCTGATTCTCTAGTTGTTGTCTGGCACGGGGCAGGGGGGGCCAGGGTGGTTGGTGAGGGAGAAGGGAGGGGGGGGTAGTGAGGCATGAGGTAGTGAGACAAGGGGAGGGTGAATAGAGGGGCTGGGGGGGGCAGTGTGAGGGAGAAGGGTCAGATGGAGCGATGGAAAAGGTATGGGAATAATTAATTACGGATAAGATCTTGTGCTTTGAAAAGATTGTTGTTTTATTGATTTATTAGGGATGGTTAATTATTCTAAAACAAATAAAAAAGCAAAGGGGAACAGTTTGACTTGTCAAGAAAAACAAAGAAAAGTAGAACAATAAGGTAAAACTTACAGAGAAGATGACACTTATGAAAAATCGAAGCAAAACAGAGATAATCTACTAGTTCAAATGACAAACAATATGGAGTGTCATTGGTCTTCGACAGTATACATGATCTTGATGACAAGGCATATTTTTTTTAAATTTTGCTTCAAGGCATCTCATTCACTGCCCTCATATACCTGCAGAGATAGAGAGGACCAGAGAGGAGATAGAATGAGAGAGCGAGCGGAACTTAATTTATTAATCTGTATGTTTTACTATATTGTAAATGTTGTTATATTCCATCTATTCTCTGCCAGACAAGACCGATCTACATACCTGCACAGCGGCCATTCTTGACAAAGAATCCTTCCCCACACTGGAAAAGACCAGGACGTCAGTTCAAAGACATTTCCTAGCTCCACCATTTTGAATGCTAACAGAATGTAGTTGATGATTCAGTCACTTGTATTTCATCTGATGCTCTTGGAAGAAAGTCTAACATGCTGACTGCACCGGGCGTCCGCATGTGGATTTTGTCCCCCCACACCAGACGCGATCAGAACACGCAGGTTGAAATATCAAATTAACTCTGAACCAACTATATTAATTTGGAGACCGGTTGAAAAGCATTAAACATTTATGGCAATTTAGCTAGCTTGCTGTTGCTAGCTAATTTGTCCTGGGATATAAACATGGGGTTGTTATTTTACCTGAAATGCACAAGGTCCTCTACTCTGACAATTACTCCACAGATAAAAGGCTAAACCGAGTTTGTTTCTAGAAATTTCTCCTCCTTCAGGCTTCTTCTTCTTTGGACTTTAAATGGCAGTTGGCAAACAACTTTAAGATGCATTACCACCACCAACTGGACTGGAGTGTGGACCTCAGTTCATCTTTCAATCACCCACGTGGGGCCTCCCGGGTGGCGCAGTGGTTAAGGGCGCTGTACTGCAGCGCCAGCTGGGCCACCAGAGACTCTGGGTTCGCGCCCAGACTCTGTCGTAACCGGCCGCTACCGGGAGGTCCGTGGGGCGATGGACAATTGGCCTAGCGTTGTCCGGGTTAGGGAGGGGTTGGCCGGTAGGGGTATCCTTGTCTCATCGCGCACCAGCAACTCCTGTGGCGGAGTCGAGGTTGCCAGGTGCACAGTGTTTCCTCCGACACATTGGTGCGGCTGGCTTCCGGGTTGGATGTGCGCTGTGTTAAGAGGCAGTGCGGCTTGGTTGGGTTGTGTATCGGAGGACGCATGACTTTCAACCTTCGTCTCTCCCGAGCCCGTACGGGAGTTGTAGTGATGAGACAAGATAGTAGCTACTAACAATTGGATACCACGAAATTGGTGAGAAAAAACAACAACAAAAATAAACAAAAAATCACCCACGTGATTTATATGCTACTAAAAACCTGCACAGCGGCCATTCTTGAATTACATAATTACAACGGGAGTTGTAGCGATGAGACAAGATAGTAGCTAAATTGGGGAAAAAACAAATGGGTAAAATTCAAAAAAAAAAAAAAAGAAAATCACCCACGTGGTTATATGCTACTAAAAACCAATGAGGAGATGGGAGAGGCGGGACTTGCAGAAAATAGAATCAAGTTCTATTTTAGAGCCTTTTTATGCGCACGAGCACTGTGGATGCAATGACTGAATAACATGTAGGTGTGGTGAGGTCAGCATGTAACAGTTAGGAATCTCCACACAATGTAATTAAACAGAAAAACTACTGTCGTCATTGGGTAAGAATGTAGTCGCTGGTGATGGATTGGCTGAAACTTTTACCCAGGGTCATAGTTCATATGTCATTGTGTAAGTCCGCAGAGCCTACCTGGGTATCAGGGGTCAGCACAGACTCCTCCCCCTCTTTAGGGTAGCCAATCTCCATCACAGAGTTCATGTCACCAGGCTGCAGTGGGCGGGCCACGGAACGGCCATCCGGCCAATAGACCTCCACCACGGTGACCTCGTCCTTGCCTGTGAGCCAATGTGAAGAAAGGAAGATAAATACACAAGCTATCCAGAACTACTAGCTAATGTGTCTACAAGATGTCTACTGCACAGGAGGTTGGTGGCACCTTAAATCGGGGAGAACGGGCGTGTGGTAATGACTGGAGCGGAATGGTATCTAATACATCCAATTATTTCAAGGTGTTTGATGCCATTCCATTTGCTCCGTTCCAGACATTATTATGAGCTGTCCTCCCCTCAACAGCCTCCTTTGCACCCCATTATTTTTATTTCTACTTTGCACATTCTTCCATTGCAAATCTACCATTCCAGTGTTTTACTTGCTATATTGTATTTACTTTGCCACCATGGCCTTTTTTTGCCTTTACCTCCCTTATCTCACCTCATTTGCTCACATCGTATATAGACTTGTTTATACTGTATTATTGACTGTATGTTTGTTTTGCTCCATGTGTAACTCTGTGTCGTTGTATGTGTCGAACTGCTTTGCTTTATCTTGGCCAGGTCGCAATTGTAAATGAGAACTTGTTCTCAACTTGCCTACCCGGTTAAATAAAGGTGAAATAAAAATAAATAAATGAATGCACTCGTGGAGATCTGAGAGGATTTGATTGGTAGAAGCAGTATGACAAAACTTCCACATCCTAGCCAGAGGGGAAATTGGAGTAATTATCATATTGACTGAATCTATTAAATCCTTTCAGATCTCTACAAGTGCATAGGGTCTAGGGGTCTATTTGGGATTAGGCCGTAAATGGGAAGTAAACAGGAAGTTACCCAGTCCAAAGTGGGCGACAGGCTCCATCTCACAGAGGTACCCCGAGCCGCCGTCGATGATGCGCATGAGAGCCCCGCTCCGATTGGTGTAGGCCGTGACCCGGGCCCCGCGGGCGAAGGAGCCGAACCGCGTGCGAGGGATTACACGCAGCCAGTGATTGGACGAACCCTGTCGGGGTCAAAGGTCAGAGGGTAAAGCTGATGGGTCAGGAATATGTCTGGTGATATCATGGGCCCTGTTCAAACACTTGAGTTCATCCTACTTCCTTCCATATAAATATGATAATAAACAAGGAGATAACACATTGATTTGTAATCGTCACCTTGCATTAAAATATCTAAATGAAATCTCATCCGCTTGCAGTAATTCTCCACCAAGGGACAGTAAAGAGGTCGTGACCATAGAGAGAAAAAGGGGTCTGGGTGGATAGAACCAATCAATCACCAATATTAGCGTAGAGGTTGTTTTTTTTCAACCCAAAATAAGAAGAAAATTGACTACTTTAAAATGGAGAAAGCCCATGCTGTCACAGGAGCCATTATGGCTATACAGTACACTGTCCCGCTCTCAGCACATATCAAAGCTGCAGGCTAAAGTTCAATCTAGACTTGGTTTCCTCTATCGTAGTCGCTCCTCTTTCACCCCAGCTGCCAAACTAACCCTGATTCAGATGACCATCCTACCCATGCTAGATTACAGGTCAGCAGGTAAGGTTGCTCTCGAGCGGCTTGATGTTCTAGATTCGGCCATCAGATTTGCCACCAACGCTCCTTATAGGACACATCACTGCACTCAATACTCATCATCTCTGTATACCCGTCGCAAGACCCACTGGTTGATGCTTATTTATAACCCCCCCCCCAAGATGTCTACTGCAGCCCTCATCCTCCCCATACAACATCTGTTCTGCCAGTCACATTCTGTTAAAGGTCCCCAAAGCACACACATCCCTGGAACGAGCTGCAACAAACACTCAAACTGGACAGTTTTATCTCAATCTCTTCATTCAAAGACACCATCATGGACACTCTTACTGACATTTGTTGCTCCTTTGCGTGATGTATTGTCGTCTCTACCTTCTTGCCCTTTGTGTTGTTGTCTGGGCCCAATAATGTTTGTACCATGCTTTGTGCAGCTACCATGTTGTTATGTTGAGTTGCTACCATGCTGTGTTGTCATGTGTTGCTGCCTTGCTATGTTGTTGTCTTAGTTCTCTCTTTATGTAGTGTTGTCTCGCTTGTCGGGATGTGTGTTTTGTCCTATATTTATATGTTATTCTTTGTATATATATTTTAATCCCAGCCACCGTAGGATGTCTTTTGGTAGGGCGTCATTGTAAATAAGAATTTGTTCTTAACTGAATTGCCCTAGTTTAATAAAATAAATATATTTTATATTAGTTTAATAAAATAAATATATTTTTTTAAATATGGCAAAGATGCAAAGATATGCCGTCTATCTACCTCTATGTTAGTGACGCCATCTATCTAACTCTATGTTAGTGACTGACCTGAGTGCCCTTGAAGACAGAGATGGGCTGAGAGGCACTCTCTCCATGAGCCACCAGCAGGTCCAACTGACCGTCCCCGTCAAAGTCTGTTACCGTGGCACCTGTCAATCACAGAGTCAACACATCAAACGGGCCAATCAAAAACAGGGCCTGTTTAACCCTAGTAAACCAGGGGAACTACCTGAACCAGGTGTGTTGTAATTTATGTTTTTAACTAATACTTAGCAAAAACAGAATACATTAGTTTAAGAAGACTTTATTAATCTTGTATAAAAGGGGAGTCAAACTCCATTTCTTGAGTGCCGAGTGTCTGCAGATTTTTGCTCCTAGTTTTCTTGATAAAGGAAGGTCATTGAAGAGTTAGGATCTCCTCTCACCTGGTTGTCAAGGTCTTAATTAGACACAGAAACAACAAAACCAGCTGATACACGGTCCTCCGGGAATTGAGTTTGACTCCCCTGTTGTATAGGGACCAAAAGAATGAGTCTGCATGGTGTGGTTACCTGTACCCCGGCCCTGTGGCTCTGCTGCCTCCCCCACGTTTAGCTCCTCTATCTGGGGGTCAGCACCAGCCCTCCTGGCCACCCTGGAGGAGCAGGCACAACACACATCAGAAACGCTTTCTCTCACTCACACACACACACACACACACACACACACACACACACACACACACACACACACACACAGTTCAAGTCAAAGTTGGTGTCAGGGGTCAGAGGTACCTAAAGAGCCTGTTGGGGGCGTGTCCTCTGTAGGCGATGTTGTTGAAGAAGATGTCCAGCTCCTGGTCATTGTCAAAGTCAGCAGCAATGACCGTGCGCACGGGAGAGGGAGAGGAGAACGACCCACTGGCTATGTCCTGAGGAGGGAGCGAACAGAGAGGTGTAATGTCTTTGTTTCCATCCACTTCCCTTTGATCTCTTTCACTAACCTCCCTCTCCCATCCTGTTTCAACCCCCACTCCTCTCCAATCTCCCATCCTGTTTCAACCCCCACTCCTCTCCAACCTCCCTCTCCCATTTCAACCCCCACTCCTCTCCAACCTCCCTCTCCCATTTCAACTGCCCTCTCCAACCCCCACTCCTCTCCAACCTCCCTCTCCCATCCTGCTCTAACCCCCACTCCTCTCCAACCTCCCTCCATCCCATCCTGCTCCAACCCCACTCCTCTCTAACCTCCCTCCCTCCCATCCTGCTCCAACCCCACTCCTCTCCAACCTCCCTCCCTCCCATCCTGCTCCAACCCCACTCCTCTCCAACCTCCCTCCCTCCCATCCTGCTCCAACCCCACTCCTCTCCAACCTCCCTCCCTCCCATCCTGCTCTCCAACCCCCACTCCTCTCCAACCTCCCTCCTCTCTAACCTCCCTCCCCCCACTCTCCCCCATCCTGCTCCAACCCCACTCCTCTCCAACCTCCCTCCATCCCATCCTGCTCCAACCCCACTCCTCTCTAACCTCCCTCCCCCCTCTCACCCTGAATCTCTGGTTGTTGTCCTGTAGGTACAGTCTGTGCTGGCCGTTCCAGTTTCCGTAGACAATGTCAGTCTTCCCGTCAGCGTTAAAGTCTGCCAGCGCCACACCTCGGCCGTGCTGGTAGCGGTCCTCCACACCTACAGGGGGAGCCACATCACTGTCATCACAACTCCTATGCAGAGATCATGGCTATGGTCCAATTATCTCTCCTTCCTCCCACACACCCACCCTAGACACACCCACCCTAGACACACCCACCCACCCTAGACACACCCACCCACCCTAGACACACGCACCCACCCTAGACACACGCACCCACCCTACACACGCACCCACCCTAGACACACGCACCCACCCTAGACACACGCACCCACCCTAGACACACACACACACACCCACCCTAGACACACGCACCCACCCTAGACACACACAACCACCCTAGACACACACACACACCCTAGACACACCTGCCTGTTGAGCCATGTCAGTGAAGGTTCCGTCTCCATTGTTCTGGAACAGGAAGTTAGGTCCGTTCTCGTTGTCACAGAACACGTCAGAGCTGCTCTGGCTCAGGATTGGTCCAACCACTACACCACGCCCACCTGGTGGGAGGAGACAAACAGATACATAATACAGAAGATATTAGTTTGAGATGGGTAAGCGCACACACACACATATTTCTTCCATTCACTCTTGTCCAGTACCTGTGTACTTGTTGACCCCGGCCTGTGCTGCTACGTCAGACAGGGCGATGATGCCCTTGGCCAGGTCACTGGCTGCCTCGTCCATCTCTATCAGGGCATGGGGACCAACATTTCCACTGGCATAGTTAGCTACATACACAGCATAACGCCCTGTACCCTACAGGAGAGAGAAAGCAGGGGGGGGGTAAGAGAAAGAGAGGGGGTGGGGGCATTCAGACATACAGACGACAGACAGACACACACACAGATGGACAGAGAAAATAGTGGGAGAGGATGGATAATCAGATGGATAGACTATTTACATACTTTTCTGTCCACACACGCCACGGAGCGTCCTGCCATCCGATTGGCTACTCCTCTGCGCACGTTGATGTCATCCCCCAGCAGGTCCTCGAAGCGTCCGTTACGGAACTTAAAGAGCTTGTCAGAGTATGTGGCCCGACCTTCCAAAAGAAGATTGCTACTGACGACCAGAGTAACCGTTGTTGTTGTCTAAGCATTGTTGATGGTGTTTGTGTTTACCTGCTGTTATTGTTATTTACCAGAGTAACTGTTGTTGTTGTTTGTGTTTACCTGCTGTTATTGTTATTTACCAGAGTAAGCGTTGTTTAAGCATTGTTTACCTGCTGTTATTGTGTTTACCTGCTGTTATTGTTATTTACCATGGTGTTTGTGTTTACCTGCTGTTATTGTTATTTACCAGAGTAAGCGTTGTTGTTGTTTAAGCATTGTTGATGGTGTTTGTGTTTACCTGCTGTTATTGATATTTACCAGAGTAAGCGTTGTTTGTATTGAGGAAGTAGATCTCCTCCCGCCCGTCCCCGTCTACGTCGCAGGCGGTCACCCCGATGGCGTTCCCCAGGGGGTCTCTCAGGGCGTAGAATGGAGAGCTGCGGTCATCCACCGCTATGTTCACCAGCCTCTTAGCTGACCAGAACGGGAGGTCATGGAGAACATTAGTAGGTGTACCATTAGGTGTAGTGGAGAACATTAGGTGTAGTGGAGAACATTAGGAGGTGCAGTGGAGAACATTAGGAGGTGTAGTGGGAATGGAGAACATTAGGAGGTGCAGTGGAGAACATTAGGAGGTGTAGTGGAGAACATTAGGAGGTGCAGTGGAGAACATTAGGAGGTGCAGTGGAGAACATTAGTAGGTGTAGTGGAGAACATTAGGAGGTGTGGAGAGCATTAGGAGGTGTAGTGGAGAACATTAGGAGGTGTAGTGGAGAACATTAGGAGGTGTAGTGGAGAGCATTAGGAGGTGTAGTGGAGAGCATTAGGAGGTGTAGTAGGAGAACATTAGTGGAGAACATTAGGAGGTGTAGTGGAGAGCATTAGGAGGTGTAGTAGAGAACATTAGTGGAGAACATTAGTAGGTGAAGTGGAGAACATTAGTAGGTGTAGTCCTAAATGGTACCCTATTCCCTGGATAGTGCACTACTTTGACCAGAGCCCTATTCCCTGGATAGTGCACTACTTTGACCAGAGCCCTATTCCCTGGATAGTGCACTACTTTGCCCAGAGCCCTATTCCCTGGATAGTGCACTACTTTGCCCAGAGCCCTATTCCCTGGATAGTGCACTACTTTGACCAGAGCCCCAACTTCAGAACCAGGTTAGGGCCGTTGAACCCAAGAATAGGTGTAAATTGAGAATATTGGGTAATTTATGCATAGCCTGTAAAGTCCTATGGTCCAGTACACTGTACTCAATGATGGCATTTGAATGCCCTCTCCAACTCTCTCTTTCTTTATCTAACCCCCCACCCACACTCTCACCCCGCCACCACCACCTCCAGGTCTCCGTCTCCATCCACATCAGTAACGGCCATCCCATAGTTCAGCTGGGTGGGGTTGTGCTGGTTGTCAGGAGGTAGGACTGTCTCAGTCACTGACAGAAACATGGGCTCGGGACTCTGGGCCAAACCACACCCACACAGCACCAGGAGGGGGAGGAGCAGGGGAAGACCCGCCCACCAACGCAGCATCATCACAACAATCTGAATAGAATGGAATTGATCCAAATTGCCCAATTCTGCAACAGACACCAAACAGGCTTTTAGTTAAATATTCAAAAAGTTACAGGGTGTTTATATGTAACCTTAGACCACTATGTTAATACATGGTTTTAAACACCATAATTTGATATCAACATTAGAATCATAGGGCATGCATAGCATAGTATAGGCTACTGCAGAATATAGGTTGGTGAGAGCAGGTACAGCAGGCAGCACACTGAACAATAAAAAAACGAGTCTACAGTGCATAATTTACATCATTACATCATCGACTCAACAGCAATACCCTCAAACGGCTAAATTCCTATTTACCCCTGTCCAAAAGAGCCTAATATGATAATTACCTATAGAAAATTGTGCGTACCAGTGTACAAAAGTGAAGAAGTACCATAAATATGCAATGAGAAAAACTATCAAGAGAAAAACCAGACATGCAGTGAAGAACTCGTGCATTAGATTACGTCAAGAGTTGTGCGTGCACCTGCAACAGGTTTTATTCTATACTATTATTATGTCGTTAGTTATGCAATACTGTAATCACAACTGTAATACTGAGATGAACACTTATTTCAGAACATGGACCTACAGTGTGCTGCTGTTTATTCGTTTGGGAGAAGAAATAATTTCATTCAAACACTGCACATAAATCTTACCTTATATCAGTTTTCAGCAGGACTCCGGTGTTCTATCCTTCGACTGTGGAAGCGCTAGGATGAGAAAGGGTTACTGTATTCTAATGCGTTGTGTAAATTGCCTTATACAATTGCAATGTTGTTGCATTATGCAAGCACTTGTGTAAGTGGTTATCCAATAAGGGTGGAACGAATACTTTTAATATTCGACGGTTCGACCAATGACTTGTCTTTTTTTCAATAGAACTACAACTACCAGCAACGATTTTAGTATTACGTAATATACATGCGACAGTATGTTTTTTTCCCCTTCTAATTCTAAACATCCGGCGGTTTGCTGTTCGGTTGATATCTAGCCAAGTGATAAACTACAGATTAAGGTATTTTGCTAATGCTTATATGTTTATGATTTTAAGGAAATAATTGTATAGAATGTCTTGCTCTACAGTGCGTTATGTGTTTAGGTGTATTCGGGTTATTGCTAGTTACACTGGATGCATACTGCTGCATAACGCAGTCTAATTTATCACTCAAACACCCCGTTACTGACAACGAATTAGTAGAGAATGTAGTTAACCAGTTTGGACTTGTTTTTAATTTAGTACAGTATAGTTGTGAAAGATTTGTACATGCAGTTCAAATGGTTCTAAGTACCATGGCGCATGCGTGCTAGCTATTAAATTCCAGAGGGGGCTTATGCGACTTAACTAAAGAGAATTGGAGAGAGGGGCCTAGCTGCTCAATTAACCTATGCATCTTTAATGATTTGTTCCTCCTCCTTTCTCTTCCATGTAGGACAGTTGTATGGTGATGGAGGAGGAACAACCTCAAGAGGACTGCGCCCAACCCCAGCCCTCCGCGTCCTGCTCCAAGAAGCCAGACAAGCCCCTCTACCAGCCCAAGAAGAAGCAGGACGGCCCCAAAGATAAAGCTCAAACCCAGGGAGACGGCAAACCAAAGCCCAGGCCTCGCTACACGGACAAGGCCCGAAAGAATGCCAAGAACAAGAAGGACAAAGGAGGGAAGACGGGAGGAGAGGGGAATGGAGTCCTAAACGGTGAGGCCAAACTGGAGGAGACGGTAGAAGAAGGAGGAGGCAACGCGGGGCCACAGAATGACGGACAGGCTGCTACAGCCAACCAGGGAGGAGATGGAGATGTGGGTTCGCGACTGGAGACTGGGAGCAAGAGTTCTCCGTCTGAGAGAGAAGGGGGACCCCGGGAGGGGATAGAGGCAGGCCCTCAGGAAGAGGAGGAGGAGAGCTGGGACGCTCTCTTTGATGACGAAGGAGAGTGTTTGGAACCCCATGTGCTAGAGGAGGTGAGTCTGTCTACCTGTGTCTGTCCCTGTCTGTCAGGAGGTGAGTCTGTCTACCTGTGTCTGTCCCTGTCTGTCAGGAGGTGAGTCTGTCTACCTGTCTGTCCCTGTCTGTCTACCTGTGTCTGTCCCTGTCTGTCAGGAGGTGAGTCTGTCTACCTGTGTCTGTCCCTGTCTGTCAGGTGAGTCTCTGTCCCTGTCCCCCAGATTACTGCTGTAACACTCAGTGTATGTCTGCTACATGTTTGCTACTTATTAGTGGTACTATCACTGCAATGCTGTTATTTACACATCTACTGTTCTGTCAATAGTTGGAAATCGTTAGGAGACTAGTAAGCAAAATTACTCTCTCACCCTCTCTCTCTCTCTCACACCCTCTCTCGCTCACCTCTCTCTCTCTCACCCTCTCTCGCTCATCCTCTGTCTCTCTCACCCTCTCTCGCTCACCCTATCTCTCGTTCACCCTCTCTCTCACCTCTCTGCCCCCCTCTCTCTCAGCTGGCCATAAAGCAGGGCAGGAAGAAGCGGCCGGTGCAGGAGGCCAGGTTTGACTACTACAGCCTGGATCAGGACAGAGAGGGGAATGATGACACTGAGCTCACGGAGGATGAGCTGTCTAACATCATAGAAATCTACGACTTCCCCACAGAGTTTAAGACTGAAGACCTGGTCAAATCCTTCCAGGCCTACCAGTACGTACCAGCCTTTACTGTCTTTTTACGAGTCCTGAGGTTCAGTCACACCCGAGTCCCTATCAATACACAGCGATGCTCCGCCTCGTCGAGGGGCAGCCGATGCTCCGCCTACAGTATGTGGTGAAGCTCCGCCTACAGTATGTGGTGAAGCTCCGCCTACCGTATGTGGTGAAGCTCCGCCTACCGTATGTGGTGAAGCTCCGCCTACCGTATGTGGTGAAGCTCCGCCTACCGTATGTGGTGAAGCTCCGCCTACCGTATGTGGTGAAGCTCCGCCTACCGTATGTGGTGAAGCTCCGCCTACCGTATGTGGTGAAGCTCCGCCTACAGTATGTGGTGAAGCTCCGCCTACAGTATGTGGTGAAGCTCCGCCTACAGTATGTGGTGAAGCTCCGCCTACAGTATGTGGTGAAGCTCCGCCTACAGTATGTGGTGGTGATGAGATGCTGAAGGTGTTTGTGTGTGTGTGTGTGTGTAGGCAGAGAGGCTTTGACATCCAGTTTGTGGACGATACACACGCCCTGGCTCTCTTCAACAGCCCCATAGCAGGTGAGTCACACAGCTTTTATAAAGGAAAGGAAAAGCCATAGACTCTGGTAGCTCTGTCCGACACAATCAGTTATTCACACACCTCATCACAGGTGAGCTTCACCTGACCACAGGTGAGGGATACAGTTGAACATGTTTCATACCTTATCGAAAATACCGCGTGTCTCTCTTCTGTCAAACTTTACTGAAGATGTGTTGGATGATCAAATGAAGTAGTGGTCAACATGTTTTAATAGTATAGCTGACTTAGCTGTCTTCTCAGTCAACATCTGAGGTAAACATTTAGCAACTGAACTGTCTCTGTCTGTGCACGTGGGTTATTGTGTGTGTGTGTGTGTGTGTGTCAGCTCGGGAGGCTCTGAGGACCAAACACCCGCTGTTGAAGGTCAGGTCTCTGGCTAAAGCCTCCGTCACCACCAGGGCCAAGGCTCGCAGCTGCTCAGGTACTGACTGTCCTCTCTTTCATTCATCTGTCCATCCTTTATCCTCCTTTATCCTCCTTAATCTTTGACCTGTTCTGTCTGTCTGTCTGTCTCTCTCATATCTCCTGTATTCTCTCTCTCATATCTCCTGTATTCCCTCTCTCATATCTCCTGTATTCTCTCTCTCATATCTCCTGTATTCTCTCTCTCATATCTCCTGTATTCTCTCTCTCATATCTCCTGTATTCTCTCTCTCATATCTCCTGTATTCTCTCTCTCATATCTCCTGTATTCTCTCTCTCATTTATCTTGTATTCTCTCTCTCATATCTCTTGTATTCTCTCTCATATCTCCTGTATTCTCTCTCTCATTTATCTTGTATTCTCTCTCATATCTCTTGTATTCTCTCTCATATCTCCTGTATTCTCCCTCTCATATCTCCTGTATTCTCCCTCTCATATCTCCTGTATTCTCCCTCTCATATCTCCTGTATTCTCCCTCTCATATCTCCTGTATTCTCTCTCTCATATCTCCTGTATTCTCTCTCTCATTTATCTTGTATTCTCTCTCATATCTCTTGTATTCTCTCTCATATCTCTTGTATTCTCTCTCATATCTCTTGTATTCTCTCTCATATCTCTTGTATTCTCTCTCATATCTCTTGTATTCTCTCTCATATCTCTTGTATTCTCTTTCATATCTCCTGTATTCTCTCTCCTTCACCTAATTTTATTCTCTTAATTTATTCTTCCCTGCTTCTCCTTTTCTTGTCACCTGTTGTATATTCTTTGTCCTTCTTCCTTGCCTTTTTAAAAACTTTATTTTACTTTCTTTGCCCCCCCCCCCCTTCTCTTCCTCTTTCATTCCTTCAACACTGTCCCTCCTCTCCTCCAGACTACCTGCTCCCTACTAAGGAGCGTCCCCAGACCAGTGCAGTGTTGGCCCGCAGGCTGGTGATGGGGGCGCTGGGCGTCAAGAGTCCCCAGAGCAAAGAGCACCGTGAAGCAGAGAGAAAAAAACTGCAAGATGCCAGAGGTACGTGATTTCAAGGGGCAATCTGGAATTCAAGTAATAATAACAACAGAGGTGACCCCGCCACTTGTTTTGGTAAACGGCTGAGGTAATGTGACCGCTATGTACGCAAGGACTGACCATCCATGACATCAGACTGATCGTTTTAACCATATTTTGAAGCTATACGGTGCATTCAGAAAGTATTCAGATCCCTTGACTTTTTCAACATTTTGTTACGTTACAGCCTGATTCTAAAAATATGTATATATAAAAACAAACAAATCATCCATTTGTTTCAATTTGCAAAAATGTCTAAACCTTTTTTTTCACACCATTATGGGGTGTTGTTTTCTAGATCTATGTATTTAAAACTCTTTTAGAATAAGGGGTTTTGATGGGGTACGACCAATGATGGGGATAACCCTGGGTGGCTGACAGGGGGTGCTGTTTTGAAGCCACCACAAAGCTGTCTTGGTACTCCTGCATTGTAAATATATACAGTATATCACAAAAGTGAGTACCCTCCCCTCATATTTTTTGTAAATATTTGAGTATATCTTTTCATGTGACAACACTGAAGAAATTACACTTTGCTACAATGTAAAGTAGTGAGTGTACAGCTTGTATAACAGTGTAAATTTGCTGTCCCCTCAATATAACTCAACACACAGCCTTTAATGTCTAAACAGTGGCAACAAAAGTGAGTGCACCCCTAAGTGAAAATGTCCAAATTGGGCCCAATTTTCCCTCCCCGGTGTCATGTGACTCGTTAGTGTTACAAGGTCTCAGGTGTGAATGGGGAGCAGGTGCGTTTAAATTTGATGTCATCGCTCTCACACTCCCTCATACTGCCTGGTCACTGGAAGTTCAACATGGCACTTCATGGCAAAGAAGTGCTTGGTTGGGTTGTGTATCGGAGGACGCATGACTTTCAACCTTCGTCTCTCCCGAGCCCGTACGGGAGTTGAGCGATGAGACAAGATGGTAGCTACTAAACAATTGGATACCACGAAATTGGGGAGAAAAAGGGGTAAAATTCAACAACAAAAAACCAACAAAAATGTGAGGGGTGTACTCACTTTTGTGATATACTGTATATATATTGGAAGCTATGGAAATGCTGGTGCACAATGAGACCAGGACATCCCTACCGGCCAAACCCTCCCTAACTCCCAATTAGTGTCAACATTTAGTTTTTCACCAGCAGATTCTATTACAGACACCTTAATGCAAACTTTAAATTAGATTATTCGAACAGGAACATAAAAAAAAGAAAAAAAAAAAGTTTTTGTTTAAATGTTTTATTTCTTATCTTACTGTCCCCACTACAACAGCAATATTTAAATGCATGTCATTTTGTCCTTGAAATAAAAAATATTGTAGACTTCCATTCATTCCTATGGAGGACTGAACCCTCTGGGGAGTGCCAACATGGCCGACCGGTGGCTTCAAAGCCAATACGTAGCGTCAGCAATCCAGGGTTTATCTACATCATTAGTATGCCAGTTGAAGTAAGCTGTCGTAGAGTGTTGCTACCACTAGGGGGTGGTGTTCTGTCAGTGATGTCTTTCCAGGACCTTGAACCCGAAGAAGAGTCTCAGCCTCAGTGAGACTGAGGACAATGAGCTCATCTAGTGTTCTATAAACACACACACACTGCACATCCTGGAAATGGCTTCCAGTCATGTTGTTTTAAGTGTAGCCTTGCTTCCAAAGACCAGCTATTGGGGGGAAAGTAGTGTCTTGACGAGATACAAATATAGAACAGATTGTCAGGAAGAACGGACAACTAGATGTTTGCTGGTGGTGACCACTACTTTCACTGAGAGAGAGAGAGAGTGTGTTTGTGTGTGTGTGAGTGAGAGTCCTGAGAGGTTTGGTTTCTGGTTAGACAGCTGACACACACACTCTCTCGTCTCTCTGGCTAAAAGTTTCCTTGATTTGTTCTCCTCACGCCCTGTGTTGCCGGGCAGAACGTCTACTCTATGATTTCCCTGTTTTTATTTCTCCTCCCAGGGGATTTATAAGTGGATATATTCAGCTATAAGGACCGGTCCACTCTGGTGTTATTTCTCCTCCCAGGGGATACATACAGCCAGCAGGACCGGTCCACTCTGGTGTTATTTCCCCTCCCAGAGGATACATACAGCCAGCAGGACCAGTCCACTCTGGTGTTATTTCCCCTCCCAGGGGATACATACAGCCAGCAGGACCAGTCCACTCTGGTGTTATTTCCCCTCCCAGAGGATACATACAGCCAGCAGGACCAGTCCACTCTGGTGTTATTTCCCCTCCCAGAGGATACATACAGCCAGCAGGACCAGTCCACTCTGGTGTTATTTCCCCTCCCAGAGGATACATACAGCCAGCAGGACCAGTCCACTCTGGTGTTATTTCCCCTCCCAGAGGATACATACAGCCAGCAGGACCAGTCCACTCTGGTGTTATTTCCCCTCCCAGAGGATACATACAGCCAGCAGGACCGGTCCACTCTGGTGCAGTTGGCACCTACTACGAAAGGCACTTAAATATTTTGTCTTGCCCATTCATCCTCTGAATGACACACATACACAGTCCATGTCTCAAGGCTTAAAAATCCTTCTTTAACCTGTCTCCTCCCCTTCATCTACACTGGTTGAAGTGGATTTTACAAGCGACATCAATAAGGGAGTATAGCTTTCACCTGGGTGGGAGAGGGAGGGAGGGAGAGAGAGAGGGAGGGAGAGAGGGAGGGAGGGAGGGAGGGAGGTGGATGACTGCTTATGGAACTGACTTTGTTTTCTGGCTGGATAGCTGTTGTGCTCTACTGTTCTCAGGTGAACTTACAGGACGTTATGTGATCATAGACATTATGTGTCTCAGTGTGAAGCTCTGTTTAGATTGTTCTAGACAACTAGCGCTCCCTCCCCGTGGTGCCCAGTGAGCACAAGACATTGAAAAGACGTCTTTTCAACCAGAAAATGCGTATTTTCAACTAGAGAAGATATATTTTCAACCAAAAAATACATATTTTCAACCCCCAAAAGATATTATTATAAGGTGGGATGTGCTTTTATACAGTAACATCCTGTTATCGTATACCCTCTTCTGTGATTCATACAGTAGACTTAATCATATACACATGATTCATACAGTAGACTTAATCATATACCCTCTTCTGTGATTCATACAGTAGACTTAATCCTATACCCTCTTCTGTGATTCATACAGTAGACTTAATCATATACACATGATTCATACAGTAGACTTAATCATATACCCTCTTCTGTGATTCATACAGTAGACTTAATCATATACCCTCTTCTGTGATTCATACAGTAGACTTAATCCTATACCCTCTTCTGTGATTCATACAGTAGACTTAATCATATACCCTCTTCTGTGATTCATACAGTAGACTTAATCATATACACATGATTCATACAGTAGACTTAATCATATACACATGATTCATACAGTAGACTTAATCATATACACTCTTCTGTGATTCATACAGTAGACTTAATCATATACACATGATTCATACAGTAGACTTAATCATATACCCTCTTCTGTGATTCATACAGTAGACTTAATCATATACCCTCTTCTGTGATTCATACAGTAGACTTAATCATATACACATGATTCATACAGTAGACTTAATCATATACACATGATTCATACAGTAGACTTAATCATATACACATGATTCATACAGTAGACTTAATCATATACCCTCTTCTATGATTCATACAGTAGACTTAATCATACACACATGATTCATACAGTAGACTTAATCATATACACATGATTCATACAGTAGACTTAATCATATACGCTCTTCTGTGATTCATACAGTAGACTTAATCATATACCCTCTTCTGTGATTCATACAGTAGACTTAATCATATACCCTCTTCTGTGATTCATACAGTAGACTTAATCATATACCCTCTTCTGTGATTCATACAGTAGACTTAATCATATACGCTCTTCTGTGATTCATACAGTAGACTTAATCATATACCCTCTTCTGTGATTCATACAGTAGACTTAATCATATACCCTCTTCTGTGATTCATACAGTAGACTTAATCATATACCCTCTTCTGTGATTCATACAGTAGACTTAATCATATACACATGATTCATACAGTAGACTTAATCATATACACATGATTCATACAGTAGACTTAATCATATACACATGATTCATACAGTAGACTTAATCATATACACATGATTCATACAGTAGACTTAATCATATACCCTCTTCTGTGATTCATACAGTAGATTTAATCATATACACATGATTCATACAGTAGATTTAATCATATACCCTCTTCTGTGATTCATACAGTAGACTTAATCCTATAAGTCCTATATTGTATGTGTACATCAGTGCGGTTATTAGATTCATTAGGATCCCCGTTAGCCGACACAATGGAGACAACTGGTCTGACTGGGGGTCCGACACATCATGAAGAATACATTACAACGTTACAATTGACATTTTAAAGACATGAACATGTACTGTGTGTGTCTATCGGTTACACGGACACGTCACTACTTACACACCTGTGTTCACACGAGTTATTGTGGAGCTGTTCTCTCTGCTGACTGAAAGCTCCTGGAACATTCCATCCTGTAACTGGCGCCAAATGACACCAGAACCAGGCTGCAGGTAGCCTGGTGGTTAGAGGCGGGTAGCCTGGTGGTTAGAGGCGGGTAGCCTGGTGGCTAGAGGCGGGTAGCCTGGTGGTTAGAGGCGGGTAGCCTGGTGGTTAGAGGCGGGTAGCCTGGTGGTTAGAGGCGGGTAGCCTGGTGGTTAGAGGCGGGTAGCCTGGTGGTTAGAGGCAGGTAGCCTGGTGGTTAGATAGCCTGGTGGTTAGAGGGCGGGTAGCCTGGTGGTTAGATAGCCTGGTGGCTAGACAGCGGGTAGCCTGGTGGTTAGACGGGTAGCCTGGTGGTTAGATCATATAGCCTGGTGGTTAGATTCGGGTAGCCTGGTGGTTAGAGGCGGGTAGCCTGGTGGTTAGAGGCGGGTAGCCTGGTGGTTAGAGGCGGGTAGCCTGGTGGGTGGTTAGAGAGCGGGTAGCCTGGTGGTTAGAGGCGGGTAGCCTGGTGGTTAGACAACGGGTAGCCTGGTGGTTAGAGGGCGGGTAGCCTGGTGGTTAGAGGGCGGGTAGCCTGGTGGTTAGAGGGCGGGTAGCCTGGTGGTTAGAGGGCGGGTAGCCTGGTGGTTAGAGGCGGGTAGCCTGGTGGCTAGAGGCGGGTAGCCTGGTGGTTAGAGGCGGGTAGCCTGGTGGTTAGAGGCGGGTAGCCTGGTGGTTAGAGGCGGGTAGCCTGGTGGTTAGATCCGGGTAGCCTGGTGGTTAGAGGCGGGTAGCCTGGTGGTTAGAGGCGGGTCGCCTGGTGGTTAGAGGGCGGGTAGCCTGGTGGTTAGAGGGCGGGTAGCCTAGTGGTTAGAGGCGGGTAGCCTGGTGGTTAGAGGCGGGTAGCCTGGTGGTTAGAGGCGGGTAGCCTGGTGGTTAGAGGCGGGTAGCCTGGTGGTTAGAGGCGGGTAGCCTGGTGGTTAGAGGCGGGTAGCCTGGTGGTTAGAGGGCGGGTAGCCTGGTGGTTAGAGGGCGGGTAGCCTGGTGGTTAGAGGGCGGGTAGCCTGGTGGTTAGAGGGCGGGTAGCCTGGTGGTTAGAGGGCGGGTAGCCTGGTGGTTAGAGGGCGGGTAGCCTGGTGGTTAGAGGGCGGGTAGCCTGGTGGTTAGAGGCGGGTAGCCTGGTGGTTAGAGGGCGGGTAGCCTGGTGGTTAGAGGGCGGGTAGCCTGGTGGTTAGAGGGCGGGTAGCCTGGTGGTTAGAGGCGGGTAGCCTGGTGGTTAGAGGCGGGTAGCCTGGTGGTTAGAGGCGGGTAGCCTGGTGGTTAGAGGCGGGTAGCCTGGTGGTTAGAGGCGGGTAGCCTAGTAACCGAAAGGTTGCAAGATCGAATCCCCGAGCTGACAGGGTAAAAATCTGTCGACCTGCACCTGAACAAGGCAGTTAACCCACTGTTCCCCGGTAGGCCATCATTGTAAATAAGAATTTGTTCTTAACTGACTTGCCTAGTTAAATAAAGGTTATATAAAAAAACTAGCAAAGGAATAGAACTCCATGAGAGAGAAACATACTTTTTTGAACGCTTGTGAATTTAGATTCTTTTTTTTACCGCGATGAGCCAGTCTGACTGTCTTGAACAACTTCCTGTGTTAAGATTAGTTCTTGTTCAAGAGGTTGACAACAATAGCAAAAACATTAGCAGTACGTTTCTTCATGTCCTTTCAACAGATGTGTTCTGGATAATGATACAGTAAGAGGCCGTACTGAGCCTTTCGGGACTTCTCTACGTGTCTTTCACAAAACCGTGAAGAAATTAACACTAATATATTACATGTTGCTCCTTTAAAGTGGAACGAGTCTTTGTCTTTATGATAGTATTGACAACTAGTAGTAGTATTGATTTACTCTCCTATCAACCTGTCTGTCTGTCTTTCAGAGCAGAAGCGTCTGGCAGCTAAACAGAGAGACGATGCCTGGGAAGGGAAAGCCTGACGGAGAGGAACCACTTCCCCCCGGCTTCTGCCCTCCATCCCATCCTCCCTCCACCGGAGGGACTAGACACACCTCTGTTCCCTCTGCCCTCCATCCCATCCTCCCTCCACCGTAGGGACTAGACACACCTCTGTTCTCCATCCCATCCTCCCTCCACCGTAGGGACTAGACACACCTCTGTCCTCCATCCCATCCTCCCTTCACCGTAGGGACTAGACACACCTCTGCCCTCCATCCCATCCTCCCTCTACCGTAGGGACTAGACACACCTCTGTCCTCCATCCCATCCTCCCTCCACCGTAGGGACTAGACACACCTCTGTCCTCCATCCCATCCTCCCTCCACCGTAGGGACTAGACACACCTCTGTCCTTTATCCCATCCTCCCTCCACCGTAGGGACTAGACACACCTCTGTCCTTTATCCCATCCTCCCTCCACCGTAGGGACTAGACACACCTCTGTCCTTTATCCCATCCTCCCTCCACCGTAGGGACTAGACACACCTCTGTCCTCCATCCCATCCTCCCTCCACCGTAGGGACTAGACACACCTCTGTTCCCTCTGCCCTCCATCCCATCCTCCCTCCACCGTAGGGACTAGACACACCTCCCCCTCCATCCCATCCTCCCTCCACCGTAGGGACTAGACACACCTCTGTTCTCCATCCCATCCTCCCTCCACCGTAGGGACTAGACACACCTCTGCCCTCCATCCCATCCTCCCTCCACCGTAGGGACTAGACACACCTCTGTCCTCCATCCCATCCTCCCTCCACCATAGGGACTAGACACACCTCTGTCCTCCATCCCATCCTCCCTCCACCGTAGGGACTAGACACACCTCTGTCCTCCATCCCATCCTCCCTCCACCGTAGGGACTAGACACACCTCTGTCCTCCATCCCATCCTCCCTCCACCGTAGGGACTAGACACACCTCTGTCCTCCATCCCATCCTCCCTTCACCGTAGGGACTAGACACACCTCTGTTCCCTCTGCCCTCCATCCCATCCTCCCTCCACCGTAGGGACTAGACACACCTCTGTCCTCCATCCCATCCTCCCTCCACCGTAGGGACTAGACACACCTCTGTCCTCCATCCCATCCTCCCTCCACCGTCCCATGCCCTCCCTCCCATCCTCCCTCCACCGTAGGGACTAGACACACCTCTGTCCTCCATCCCATCCTCCCTCTCCCTCCACCGTAGGGACTAGACACACCTCTGTCCTCCATCCCATCCTCCCTCCACCGTAGGGACTAGACACACCTCTGTCCTCCATCCCATCCTCCCTCCACCGTAGGGACTAGACACACCTCTGTCCTCCATCCCATCCTCCCTCCACCGTAGGGACTAGACACACCTCTGTCCATCCCATCCTCCCTCCACCGTAGGGACTAGACACACCTCTGTCCTCCATCCCATCCTCCCTCCACCGTAGGGACTAGACACACCTCTGCCCTCCCTCCCATCCTCCCTTCACCATAGGGACTAGACACACCTCTGTCCTCCATCCCATCCTCCCTCCCCTCCACCGTAGGGACTAGACACACCTCTGTCCTTCATCCCATCCTCCCTCCACCGTAGGGACTAGACACACCTCTGTCCTCCATCCCATCCTCCCTCCACCGTAGGGACTAGACACACCTCTGTCCTCCATCCCATCCTCCCTTCACCGTTCACACCTCTGTCCTCCATCCCATCCTCCCTCCACCGTAGGGACTAGACACACCTCTGTCCTTCATCCCATCCTCCCTCCACCGTGCCACACCTCCATCCCCATCCCATCCTCCCTTCACCGTAGGGACTAGACACACCTCTGCCCTCCATCCCATCCTCCCTCCACCGTAGGGACTAGACACACCTCTGTCCTCCATCCCATCCTCCCTCCACCGTAGGGACTAGACACACCTCGGTCCTCCATCCCATCCTCCCTCCACCGTTCACACCTCTGCCCTCCATCCCATCCTCCCTCCACCGTAGGGACTAGACACACCTCTGTTCCCTCCTCCCTTCACCATAGGGACTAGACACGCCATCCCATCCTCCCTCCACCGTAGGGACTAGACACACCTCTGTTCCCTCTGCCCTCCATCCCATCCTCCCTCCACCGTAGGGACTAGACACACCTCTGCCCTCCATCCCATCCTCCCTTCACCGTAGGGACTAGACACACCTCTGTTCCCTCTGCCCTCCATCCCATCCTCCCTCCACCGTAGGGACTAGACACACCTCTGTTCCCTCTGCCCTCCATCCCATCCTCCCTCCACCGTAGGGACTAGACACACCTCTGTTCCCTCTGCCCTCCATCCCATCCTCCCTACACCGTTAGGGACTAGACACACCTCTGTTCCCTCTGCCCTCCATCCCATCCTCCCTCCACCGTAGGGACTAGACACACCTCTGCCCTCCATCCCATCCTCCCTTCACCATAGGGACTAGACACACCTCTGCCCTCCATCCCATCCTCCCTCCACCGTAGGGACTAGACACACCTCTGCCCTCCATCCCATCCTCCCTCCACCGTAGGGACTAGACACACCTCTGTTCCCTCTGCCCTCCATCCCATCCTCCCTCCACCGTAGGGACTAGACACATCTCTGTCCCCCTCCCACCTACACAGGGCAGCTGTACTGAAGCTACACTGGACTGAACAGAAATTAACTCAGCCAAAGCCCAGAGTTTGTTGGCAGAAGTTTTTCTCTTGAAACCTGGTCAGCTTTAGATTAATCATCACTACTAACATTGATAACAGGGTCATATGGAGGTTAGGGGTCATATGGAGGTTAGGGGTCATATGGAGGGGTCATGGCGGTTAGGGGTCATATGGGAGGCTCCCATGCAGGGTAGCCAGGGTTATTATGGATGAGCGTATAGTACAGGGATGCGCTGCAGGGTTTTGCACCCACCCTGCACTAAAAACACCTGCTGTGCTGATTCACCTAATTCATGAAGAATAGTTTTATTTTTTTGTTTTTTTAGTGGTGGGCTGGAACAAAACCCTGCACACATACAGCACACTGATGGCCCTGTGTAAGATGTGATGTTGTCAACAACCACCAGTGGATGCGAGACAGAACAGTGTGACAGTTAAACAGTCAGGTGGTGTTCCCTCCAGGGTCGGGGTCAGTTCCATTTAGATTCCAGTCAGTTCAGAATCTGACTCACGTTCCAAATCCACATTATCCTCATTGAAAAGCATTGAGGAGAATTGGAATGCTGCTATACTTCCTGAATTGACAGGAAGTCAAATTAAACTGACCCCGATACCCTCATATTCTGTTTTTATTTACTTTTTATATTGTTTTATTACCAGCTGATGGGGAGGAGCTAATTATGACCTAATTTATGTCACATGTATTAATCTTATAAAAAATAATCTCAGTCAGGAATTGTATCTTGAATCATCCTCCCCCCAGTTTCTGCTCATGCTAAAGCACACTGTTTTTAGTTTTGGGATAGTGTGTCAAGCGTCTTGAGTATGAGAGCTGATCCAGGATCAGGTCCCAACCTGTCCACAAAATCTTATTAATTGTGTTCTAAAAGGCGAAACTGATCCGAGATCAGCAGTTCTACCCTGAGATGAATGAGACATTGAGGCCCAGCTATCTTAACGGCTTAATAATGAGGACCGACACACCAAATAACATTATGATGAAGTCTCAGTTGCTCCCTAATGTTTGTAAAAATGTTTTTGTAAAAACAATGTATTTTCTTTTCCTATTGTATTGTTCAGTGAACAGGGTTTGTCACTGTTTTCCTCTTATTGGTCGTTTAATAAATCATTTTTAAACTCTTTGTCTGCTTCTCTTTGTCCTGCCTCTCTCTCTCTTTGTCCTACCTCTCTCTCTCTCTTTGTCCTGCCTCCTCTCTCTCTTTGTCCTGCCTCCCTCTCTCTCTTTGTCCTGCCTCCCTCTCTCTCTTTGTCCTGCCTCCCTCTCTCTCTTTGTCCTGCCTCCCTCTCTCTCTTTGTCCTGCCTCCCTCTCTCTCTTTGTCCTGCCTCCCTCTCTCTCTTTGTCCTGCCTCCTCTCTCTCTTTGTCCTGTCCTGCTCTCTCTCTTTGTCCTGCCTCTCTCTCTCTCTTTGTCCTGCCTCTCTCTCTCTTTGTCCTGCCTCTCTCTCTCTCTTTGTCCTGCCTCTCTCTCTCTCTTTTGTCCTGCCTCTCTCTCTCTTTGTCCTGCCTCTCTCTCTCTCTCTTTGTCCTGCCTCTCTTCCTGCCTCTCTCTCTTCTCTCTCTTTCTCTTTGTCCTGCCTCCCTCTCTTTGTCCTGCCTCTCTCTCTCTCTCTCTTTGTCCTGCCTCCCTCTCTCTCTCTCTCTTTGTCCTGCCTCCCTCTCTCTCTCTCTTTGTCCTGCCCCTCTCTCTCTCTCTTTGTCCTGCCCCTCTCTCTCTCTTGTCCTGCCCCTCTCTCTCTCTTGTTTGTCCTGCCTCTCTCTCTCTCTTTGTCCTGCCCCTCTCTCTCTCTTTGTCCTGCCCCTCTCTCTCTCTCTTTGTCCTGCCTCTCTCTCTCTCTTTGTCCTGCCTCTCTCTCTCTCTCTTTGTCCTGCCTCTCTCTCTCTCTCTTTGTCCTGCCTCTCTCTTTGTCCTGCCTCTCTCTCTCTTTCTCTCTTTGTCCTGCCTCTCTCTCTTTGTAAGCCAGAAACACTCTCTCTTTGTCCTGCCTCTCTCCCTCTCTCTCTCTCTCTTTGTCCTGCCTCCCTCTCTCTCTCTCTCTCTCTGTCCTGTCTCTCTCTCTTTGTCCTGCCACTCAATTCAATTTCAGCTTAAGGGCTTTATTGTCATGGGAAACATATGTTAACATTGCCAAAGCAAGTGAAGTAGATAATAGACAAAAGTGAAATAAACAGTAAACATTACGCTCACAGAAGTTCCAAAATAACAAAGACATTTCAAATGTCATATGTGCAAATGGTTAAAGTACTAAAGGGAAAATAAATAAACATAAATATGGGTTATATTTACAAGGGTGTTTGTTCTTCACTGGTCGCCCTTTTCTTGTGGCAACAGGTCACAAATCTTGCTACTGTGGAATTTCACCCAGTAGATATGGGAGATTATCAAAATTGGGTTTGTTTTCAAGTTCTTTGTGGATCTGTGTAATCTGAGGGAAATATATGTATCTAATATGGTCATACATTTGGCCTTATTCCTCTCTCTCCTTGCTGTCTCTCGCTCCTTGCTGCCTCTCTCTCCTTGCTGTCTCTCTCTCCTTGCTGTCTCTCTCTCTCTCCTTGCTGCCTCTCTCTCTCCTTGCTGTCTCTCTCTCTCTCCTTGCTGTCTCTCTCTCTCTCCTTGCTGCCTCTCTCTCCTTGCTGCCTCTCTCTCTCTCCTTGCTGTCTCTCTCTCCTTGCTGTCTCTCTCTCTCCTTGCTGCCTCTCTCTCTCCTTGCTGCCTCTCTCTCTCCTTGCTGCCTCTCTCTCTCCTTGCTGCCTCTCTCTCCTTGCTGCCTCTCTCTCCTTGCTGCCTCTCTCTCCTTGCTGCCTTTCTCTCTCTCTCCTTGCTGCCTTTCTCTCTCTCTCCTTGCTGCCTTTCTCTCTCTCTCCTTGCTGCCTTTTTCTCTCTCGCTCTCTCTCCTTGCTGCTTCTCTCTTGCTCCTTGCTGCCTCTCTCTCTCTCCTTGCTGCCTCTCTCTCTCCTTGCTGCCTCTCTCTCTCCTTGCTGCCTTTTTCTCTCTCGCTCTCTCTCCTTGCTGCTTCTCTCTCCCTCCTTGCTGCCTCTCTCTCTCCTTGCTGCTTCTCTCTCCCTCCTTGCTGCCTCTCTCTCTCCTTGCTGCTTCTCTCTTGCTCCTTGCTGCCTCTCTCTCTCTCTCTCTCCTTGCTGCCTCTCTCTCTCTCCTTGCTGCTCTCTCTCTCCTGTCTCTTGCTGCCTTTTTCTCTCTCGCTCTCTCTCCTTGCTGCTTCTCTCTTGCTCCTTGCTGCTTCTCTCTCCCTCCTTGCTGCCTCTCTCTCTCCTTGCTGCTTCTCTCTCTCTTCTTGCTGCCTCTCTCTCTCCTTGCTGCTTCTCTCTTGCTCCTTGCTGCTTCTCTCTTGCTCCTTGCTGCCTCTCTCTCTCCTTGCTGCCTCTCTCTCTCCTTGCTGCCTGTCTGTTTGTGCATATTTTGTTTGAGTTGGGAGCAATTCCATTCCAACTCCTGTCATTGGTTGAACATTGCCTTTAAAAGGTGCATAGACGGGAAGCGCGATGCGATTGAATCGCGGCCCGTCCCGACCCCCGACAGTGAGGGCAGAGTCGGGCTGTAAGCCAGAAACACTATGGAAACTGAACAAGAGAATAAACATAGAACTGAAAGAAACAGCCACCATGACACACACCCGCCACCCACCCACCCAACCCCAGCCAGCCACACACCCAACCCCAGCCTTGCCACCCACCCAACCCACCAACCCAGCCACCCAGCCCTGCCACCAACCCACCCAGCCACCCACCCAACCCTGCCACCCACCATCACCCCAACCCACCCACCCAGCCACCCACCCAACCCTGCCACCCACCAACCCCACCCAGCCAGCCACCCACCCAACCCCAGCCAGCCACACACCCACCCAGCCTTGCCACCCACCCAACCCAGCCACCCAGCCCTGCCACCAACCCAGCCACCCACCCAACCCTGCCACCCACCATCACCCCAACCCTGCCACCCACCATCACCCCCAGCCAGCCAGCCACCCACCCAACCCACCCAGCCACCCAGCTCTGCCACCAACCCACCCAGCCACCCACCATCACCCCAACCCACCCAGCCACCCAGCCCTGCCACCGACCCAACCCACCCAGCCCTGCCACCCACCCACCCACCCAGCCCTGCCATAGCGTGATGTGAGATCTGTGGTCAGACCATGATAATATCAGAGCTTCAGGCTTTATGAGGTAACGTGCCGCGGGGCTACAAGCTTGGCGATCGCACACTAACCACAATGTGCCAGTCTAACAGGCACTCCAGCCGGGCTGCTTAGGACTTGTCCCGTTCCACACTTTCATCTTCAGTCTTGAGAACCACAGACACATACGTGGTGGAGGTCTTTATAGGGAGAGATGCCAGCTGTCATGCCAACCCAATGCCCACGTGTCATGGCATGGAGGTTGGTAGGTTGGAACACACAGTAGTTACCAAGCAACTGTTTAACCGCAGTGTCAACCGTGTGTTTAAGACTGGAGGAAGGAAGAGGACTGCGTCCCGAATTGCACTCTATTCCCTGTGGTGTGCACTACCTTTAACCAGTGCCCATGTAGTGTAGTGCACTATATAGGGAATAGGGTGTGATTTTGCCCGTGACCAGGGAGTCATGACGTTTCTAGTGAGAGATCCCTAATACTACTAAGATGAGGATTTGTGTATCCCATGGGGATCCTAATCAATCAACCTTGAAGAGAGAAGGAGAGGGGGGAGGAGGAGGTGATGGTGGGGGGAGAGGAAGACTTGGAGGAGAGGGAATAGGAGGAGGGAAAGAGAAAGCAATAGGAAGGAGAGGAAGTTGAAACGGACTCAAGTTGCTCTGCCAGTCTATATCTTCTGTGATGCTTCTCCAATGAATGTAATGACCAGGGTAGTATTCATTAGTGCATAACGTTTCGCAACGGAAATCAACGATGTAGATTCCTCATTGGACAAGTTCAGTTTGCGCCTCGCTGTTTCGGTCTGTTTTCTTCCGTTTTGGCGCTGAATGAACATGCAGCAGATCTGGGGCTGGTTGAATATACGGTCGGCCTGATGTGTATTCTAAGCCTCTGGCGGTTGTTTATTTGAATATGACCTAAATACGCCTATTCTGACTACAGCACTACAGCTATAGTTAGACACGGACTAAGACTTAAACACACTCATCTCAGCACGCCGCAGCTAACATAAGCAGCATGTTGAGTGCATGCCCTAATTGGTTGGGTAAAAGAGGACAGGTCCCTGTGTGTGTGTGTGTGTGTGTGTGTGTGTGTGTGTGTGTGTGTGTGTGTGTGTGTGTGTGTGTGTGTGTGTGTGTGTGTGTGTGTGTGTGTGTGTGTGTGTGTGTGTGTGTGTGTGTGTGTGTGTGTGTGTGTGTGTGTGTGTGTGTGTGAGGTTGGAAACGTCAGTAAATCCTCTATGTTCCCTAGGTCAGGATGGAGGTCTTGGCTCTATATCCACACTGCTCTTTTTGAATGAATGAATGAAAAAGGTTTCTCATGGATGATGAGGAGTTTAAATGTACATTCTATAGCTAATGATAGTATTAATCATCAAATGCTATACACTCAAATGACCAGGTAGCAAAAGAGCCATATCCTTTGGAAATCTGATGTTTATTGTTCTCTACCATTGCCAAGTATCAGGTGCAGTACTTATTAGGTACAACCATAGTGCATCCCAAATGTCACCCTGTTCCCAAAACATAGAGCACTACTTTTAACCAGAGCTCTACTGGTCACAATATATCTACCTGTATGATGAGGTTCACTGGTGTTAAAACAGACTGATGACAGCAACTATAGGATTTATCCTAATAAAACATAAACAATACAAAACTAGGGTTGCACATTTCTTTTTAAATTCTGGTAACTTTTCCCAAATTCCCAGTTGTAAGATTCCTATATTTCCCAGATGTCCTGCTTATTACTTCCTGATTCCAGGAATCTTCCAACCGGGGTTGCTGGAAAACCTGGGACTCATGGGAAAGTTACCAGAATTTTGCAACTTAGTGAAAAACACAACTACAAAAAGGGACAAAACGTTTTAAGTCAAAAGTACATCATGTTAAAGTATAAATTACAAACCTACAGGACGATATTCTAGAAGGTCATATAAAACTACATTTGCAATACATTACAATATTTATTTTTTTAAAGGCTAAACGTTAGCACCATGAAAAATACTTGTCAATGTAATTTCCATATAACAAAAAACACACCACTTTTTTTTTCAGCGAATACTGCATTTGTATTGCATAAATACTGCATTTGTAAAGTAGATATATGAAAGCACATGAAGTCCAGTTTTTAAAGGACGTAGGGGGATCTGATTTGATGATGGATGGACAACAGGCAAGAGGACGAGAGACATCTACCAAGGCCCGGTTTCCCAAAAACATCTCAAG
>NC_088216.1:13327704-13337381 GCF_036934945.1 Oncorhynchus masou masou
GACAGTAGGTAAGGTGACATAGCGTCAGGACAGTAGGTAAGGTGACATACCATCAGGACAGTAGGTAAGGTGACATACCATCAGGACAGTAGGTAAGGTGACATAGCGTCAGGACAGTAGGTAAGGTGACATAGCGTCAGGACAGTAGGTAAGGTGACATAGCGTCAGGACAGTAGGTAAGGTGACATAGCGTCAGGACAGTAGGTAAGGTGATGAGCCGTCACGACAGTAGGTAAGGTGACATAGCGTCAGGACAGTAGGTAAGGTGACATACCATCGGGACAGTAGGTAAGGTGACATAGCGTCAGGACAGTAGGTAAGGTGACATAGCGTCAGGACAGTAGGTAAGGTGACATAGCGTCAGGACAGTAGGTAAGGTGACATACCATCGGGACAGTAGGTAAGGTGACATACCGTCAGGACAGTAGGTAAGGTGACGTACCATCAGGACAGTAGGTAAGGTGACATAGCGTCAGGACAGTAGGTAAGGTGACATAGCGTCAGGACAGTAGGTAAGGTGACATAGCGTCAGGACAGTAGGTAAGGTGACATAGCGTCAGGACAGTAGGTAAGGTGATGAGCCGTCACGACAGTAGGTAAGGTGACATAGCGTCAGGACAGTAGGTAAGGTGACATACCATCGGGACAGTAGGTAAGGTGACATAGCGTCAGGACAGTAGGTAAGGTGACATAGCGTCAGGACAGTAGGTAAGGTGACATACCGTCAGGTCACTAGGTAAGGTGACATAGCATCAGGACAGTAGGTAAGGTGACGTACCATCAGGACAGTAGGTAAGGTGACATACCGTCAGGACAGTAGGTAAGTTGACCTAGCGTCAGGACAGTAGGTAAGGTGACATAGCGTTGGACAGTAGGTAAGGTGACATAGCGTCGGACAGTAGGTAAGGTGGCATACCGTCGGGACAGTAGGTAAGGTGACATAGCGTCAGGACACTAGGTAAGGTGACATAGCGTCAGGACAGTAGGTAAGGTGACATACCCTCGGGACAGTAGGTAAGGTGACATACCGTCGGGACAGTAGGTAAGGTGACATAGCGTCAGGACAGTAGGTAAGGTGACATACCGTCGGGACAGTAGGTAAGGTGACATACCATCGGGACAGTAGGTAAGGTGACATACCGTCAGGACAGTAGGTAAGGTGACATAGCGTCAGGACAGTAGGTAAGGTGACATACCGTCGGGACAGTAGGTAAGGTGACATAGCGTCAGGACAGTAGGTAAGGTGACGTACCATCAGGACAGTAGGTAAGGTGACATAGCATCGGGACAGTAGGTAAGTTGACATAGCGTCAGGACAGTAGGTAAGGTGACATAGCGTTGGACAGTAGGTAAGGTGACATAGCGTCGGACAGTAGGTAAGGTGACATAGCGTCAGGACAGTAGGTAAGGTGGCATACCGTCGGGACAGTAGGTAAGGTGACATAGCGTCAGGACACTAGGTAAGGTGACATAGCGTCAGGACAGTAGGTAAGGTGACATACCATCGGGACAGTAGGTAAGGTGACATACCGTCGGGACAGTAGGTAAGGTGACATAGCGTCAGGACAGTAGGTAAGGTGACATACCGTCGGGACAGTAGGTAAGGTGACATACCATCGGGACAGTAGGTAAGGTGACATACCGTCAGGACAGTAGGTAAGGTGACATAGCGTCAGGACAGTAGATAAGGTGACATACCATTGGGACAGTAGGTAAGGTGACATACCGTCGGGACAGTAGGTAAGGTGACATAGCGTCAGGACAGTAGGTAAGGTGACATACCATCGGGACAGTAGGTAAGGTGACGTACCATCAGGACAGTAGGTAAGATGACATAGCGTCAGGACAGTAGGTAAGGTGACATAGCGTCAGGACAGTAGGTAAGGTGACATACCGTCGGGACAGTAGGTAAGGTGACATAGCGTCAGGACAGTAGGTAAGGTGACGTACCATCGGGACAGTAGGTAAGGTGACATAGCGTCAGGACAGTAGGTAAGATGACAGAGCGTCAGGACAGTAGGTAAGGTGACATACCGTCAGGACAGTAGGTAAGGTGACATACCATCAGGACAGTAGGTAAGGTGACATAGCGTCAGGACAGTAGGTAAGGTGACATACCATCGGGACAGTAGGTAAGGTGACATACCATCGGGACAGTAGGTAAGGTGACATAGCGTCAGGACAGTAGGTAAGGTGACATACCATCGGGACAGTAGGTAAGGTGACATACCATCGGGACAGTAGGTAAGGTGACATAGCGTCAGGACAGTAGGTAAGGTGACATACCATCGGGACAGTAGGTAAGGTGACATACCTTCGGGGCAGTAGGTGTCCTCCAGACAGAAGCTGGCTTTGTGACCCTCAGCAATCTTAGTTCCATTCAGGGTCAGAAGGTCATAATGGGTGAACACCTCAATGCTGTGGTAGTGCCTGTGAGGAAGAGGAGAGGAGGAGGAAGAAGAAGAAAAACAGAGGGTATTAATGCTGCATACCGCTGCTGGCTTGCTTCTGAAGCTAAGCAGGGTTGGTCCTGGTCAGTTCCTGGATGGGAGACCAGATGCGGCTGGAAGTGGTGTTGGAGGGCCAGTAGGAGGCACTCTTCCCTCTTATCTAAAAAGATATCCCAATGCCCCAGGGCAGTGATTGGGGACACTGCCCTGTGCAGGGTGCCGTCTTTCGGATGGGACGTTAAACGGGTGTCCTGACTCCCTGAGGTCATTAAAGATCCCATGGCACTTATCGTAAGAGTAGGGGTGTTGAACCCGGTGTCCTGGCTCCCTGAGGTCATTAAAGATCCCATGGCACTTATCGTAAGAGTAGGGGTGTTGAACCCGGTGTCCTGACTCCCTGAGGTCATTAAACATCCCATGGCACTTATCGTCAGAGTAGGGGTGTTGAACCCGGTGTCCTGGCTAAATTACCAATCTGGCCCTCATACCATCACGGTCACCTAATAATCCCCAGTTTACAATTGGCTCATTCATCCCCCTCCTCTCCCCTGTAACTATTCCCCAGGTCGTTGCTGCAAATGAGAACGTGTTCTCAGTCAATTTCCCTGGTAAAATAATGGATAAATAAATATTCAACATGAAGAGATTGGAGAACAGTTAACACTCAATAACAATAGCACTGAAAGCTTGTCTGGTGAATGAGGATAGTAGGATGATGGTCTGGTGTGTGAGGATAGGAGGATGATGATGTTGTTTGTCTGGTGAGTGAGGATAGGAGGATGATGTTGTTTGTCTGGTGTGTGAGGATAGGAGGATGATGTTGTTGTTTGTCTGGTGAGTGAGGATAGGATGATGTTGTTGTTTGTCTGGTGTGTGACGATAGGAGGATGATGGTCTGGTGTGTGACGATAGGAGGATGATGTTGTTTGTCTGGTGTGTGACGATAGGAGGATGATGTTGTTTGTCTGGTGTGTGACGATAGGAGGATGATGTTGTTTGTTGGTGTGAGGATAGGAGGATGATGTTGTTGTTTGTCTGTTGTGTGACGATAGGAGGATGATGTTGTTGTTTGTCTGGTGTGTGAGGATAGGAGGAGGATGTTGTTGTTTGTCTGTTGTGTGAGGATAGGAGGATGATGTTGTTGTTTGTCTGGTGTGTGACGATAGGAGGATGATGTTGTTGTTTGTCTGGTGTGTGAGGATAGGAGGATGATGTTGTTGTTGTTGTTTATCTGGTGAGTGAGGATAGGAGGATGATGTTGTTTGTCTGTTGTGTGACGATAGGAGGATGTGTTTTTCTACTGTTGTTGTTTGTCTGTTGTGTGACTTACTGTAAACAATACATCTATCAAATGGATTCTTGCCTACGTTCACTTGATATAAGACACTGACAGACAGAGATTTCTCTTTTTGACACAGCTTTTTTTTGTGTAGCCGTGGTGATGAATATATATATATATATATAGACTACAATAGAAAAGAATACGAGACAGTTAGAGATCTGTTTGGAACCGTTCCCTCTTTATCACAACCTCACGCTCCCAGAATAGAACCGAAGACTAAGACGCTGTGTTCGTCAGTTGGATCGGACCCTGCGTGGTACTGCTGTGGTCAGGAGAGTGACCAGGTTGTTCTCACTCTGTCGACCGCAGCGGAGCCACAACCACAGCAGTAAAGAACCATTCCACTCTGAATGGTCACAGTCAAGACTGTTGACACGGTTGGTTCCAGAGGAAGGACAACCAGGTCAAGAATAACTGTTCTTTGTTTAGTTGAAAATGCCTATACCACAACCTCCTATCATCTCCATAAAACTACAACTACCACAACCTCCTATCATCTCCATAAAACTACAACTACCACAACCTCCTATTATCTCCATAAAACTACAACTACCACAACCTCCTATTATCTCCATAAAACTACAACTACCACAACCTCCTATCATCTCCATAAAACTACAACTTCCACAACCTCCTATCATCTCCATAATAGGAGGATGATGATGTTGTTTTTCGATATTTCCATAGGAGGATGATGTTGTTTGTCTAGTGAGGATAGGAGGAGGATGATGTTGTTTGTCAACTTCCACAACCTCCTATCATCTCCATAAAACTACAACTACCACAACCTCCTACCATCTCCATAAAACTACAACTACCACAACCTCCTATCATCTCCATAAAACTACAACTACCACAACCTCCTATCACCTCCATAAAACTACAACTACCACAACCTCCTATCACCTCCATAAAACTACAACTACCACAACCTCCGATCATCTCCATAAAACTACAACTACCACAACCTCCTATCATCTCCATAAAACTACAACTACCACAACCTCCTATTATCTCCATAAAACTACAACTACCACAACCTCCTATCATCTCCATAAAACTACAACTTCCACAACCTCCTATCATCTCCATAAAACTACAACTTCCACAACCTCCTATCATCTCCATAAAACTACAACTACCACAACCTCCTACCATCTCCATAAAACTACAACTACCACAACCTCCTATCATCTCCATAAAACTACAACTACCACAACCTCCTATCACCTCCATAAAACTACAACTACCACAACCTCCTATCACCTCCATAAAACTACAACTACCACAACCTCCGATCATCTCCATAAAACTACAACTACCACAACCTCCTATCATCTCCATAAAACTACAACTACCACAACCTCCTATCACCTTCATAAAACTACAACTACCACAACCTCCTATCACCTCCATAAAACTACAACTACCACAACCTCCTATCATCTCCTTAAAACTACAACAACCTCCTATAATCTCCTTAAAACTACATCTACCACAACCTCCTATCATCTCCTTAAAACTACAACTACCACAACCTCCTATCATCTCCATAAAACTACAACTACCACAACCTCCTATCATCTCCTTAAAACTACAACTACCACAACCTCCTATCATCTCCTTAAAACTACAACTACCGCAACCTCCTATCATCTCCATAAAACTACAACTACCACAACCTCCTATCATCTCCTTAAAACTACAACTACCACAACCTCCTATCATCTCCATAAAACTACAACTACCACAACCTCCTATCATCTCCTTAAAACTACAACTACCACAACCTCCTATCATCTCCTTAAAACTACAACTACCACAACCTCCTATCATCTCCATAAAAATACAACTACCACAACCTCCTATCATCTCCTTAAAACTACAACTACCACAACCTCCTATCATCTCCTTAAAACTACAACTACCACAACCTCCTATCATATCCATAAAACTACAACTACCACAACCTCCTATCATCTCCTATCTCAATCCAACCCTCCTTCACTTGTCAAAACACAATTACCACAACCAATCTCTCTTAAAACTACAGCTACTACAACCTACAACCCATGTCTCTTAAAACTACAACTACAACTACAACAACCCACTACCCTTGTCTATTAAAACTACATCTACCATAACTCACAACCCATGTCTCTTAAAACTACAACTACAACAACCCACTACCCTTGTCTATTAAAACTACATCTACCATAATTCACAACCCGTGTCTCTTAAAACGACAACTACCACAACCAACAACCCATCTCTCTTAAAACTACAACTACCACAACCCACTACCCTTGTCTATTAAAACTCCCACAACCCCCCTTTGAGTACCTGTGACACTGGTGCCAGGTCCAGGACTCCCTGGTCGCTCTAGGTCTGAAGTCGGCCCGGCCCATGTTCATGATGCGTGAGGAGAATCGTAGCAGGCGTCTGTGTCCGTAAGGCCAGCTCATCCGGGCAGCAGAGGACGACAGACAGTTCTCCTCGTTGGCACAGGTCAGGAGGTGCAAGGGGCGGTCCTCCAGGTAGGCTGTCTCCTGGACCAACTGGGCATCTAATACCAGGTCAGGGGCCGCTGGTGGGGGGTCAGAGGTTAGAGGTTAGGGTTAAGAGATTAGCGTTGAAAGGTGAGAGGTTAAGGGTGGAAAGGTCAGCAGGTGGAAGGGTCTATGTGGGTGTTGTTGGGGATGTGTGTGTGTGTGTGTGCTTGCGTGATCGTGCGCAGGTGTTTGTGTGTGTGTGTGTGTGTGTGTGTGTGTGTGTGTGTGTGTGTGAGTTTGTTCATCCGTGTGTGTGTGTGTGCTGGTTGTAAGAACTCACTCTCAACACAGGTGACCCCAGCCGCCTTGCCATCTCCTCCCCTGGGGCAGTAGACCTGTGTGTTCCTACGACACTGCTGTATGGACATCTCTGTGCCGATGCAGTGGGTTCCAGTCAGAACCACCTCTGCTGCCTCCGGAGCTCCGGGCCAGTACCACGTCTCCTGTAGGACACACACACACACACACAAACACACGGACAAACGAACGACACACACACACACACACACACACACACACACACACACACACACACACACACACAGAACCATGAGGGCTGGAACTGAGTCAGTAGGTCACAGGACCAATGCCAAACCCAAATCCTTTTAATGACTGCCTCTCATTACCATTATACATAATAGTTTCATTAACGGTCATTATCACATTCCTCCACTCTCTCTTTCTTTCTTTTTCTCCCTATGGGCTTTTAATACACACACACACACACACACACACACACACACACACACACACACACACACACACACACACACACACACACACACACACACACACACACACATACACACACCCTGGGAGAGAGTGAGTGAGAGGTACCAAAAGGCCAGGAGGGAAATCCTATCACAATAGTGTCCCCTCTACAAACGGATCAACTGTGTGTGCACCACAGGAGGCTGGTGAGGGGAGGACGGCTCGTAATAGTGGCCGGAAGGAAGCAAATGGAACGGTATCAAACACCAGGAAACCATGGAAACCATGTTTGATGTATAACCCATTCCACTGATTCCCCTCCTCCCCAATTAAGGTGCCACCAACCTACTGTGTGTGTGTGTGTGTGTGTGTGTGTGTGCACGTTTGTACACCTGCGTGCCTCCATGTTAATGTTGTTCATCACCTGGTGGGCTCTGTTTGCAAAGCCGTAGCCCAGCTGTCTGCACACCACCATGGCCTCGTTGATGCCCCAGTTCTCACTGCAGACGGCCCCCCAGCGCTGTACCCCTCCCACCTCCATCAGCACCTCCACACGCCCCTCTGCTGGCTCCCTGCCCCCCGCCAACCGCACCTGGCACAGACAGGTTAGAAACACTTTATACACACTTCATAGACACTTCATAGACACTTCATAGACACGTCATACACACTTCATAGACACTTCATAGACACTTCATAGACACTACATAGACACTTCATACACACTTCATAGACACTTCATAGACACGTCATACACACTTCATAGACACTTCATAGACACTTCATACACACTTCATAGACACTTCATATACACACTTCATAGACACTTCATAGACTTCATAGACACTACATAGACACTCCATACACACTTCATAGACACTTCATAGACACGTCATACACACTTCATAGACACTTCATAGATACTTCATACGCACTTCATAGACACTTCATAGACACTTCATAGACACGTCATACACACTTCATAGACACGTCATACACACTTCATAGACACTTCAAAGACACTTCATAGACACGTCATACACACTTCATAGACACTTCATAGACACTTCATAGACACTACATAGACACTCATACACACTTCATAGACACTTCATAGACACTTCATACACACTTCATAGACACTTCATAGACACTTCATAGACACGTCATACACACTTCATAGACACTTCATAGACACGTCATACACACTTCATAGACACTTCAAAGACACTTCATAGACACGTCATACACACTTCATAGACACTTCTCACTTCTCTGTCTCAGTGTGTGAGTCAACTGGTGTGTGTGTGTGGGGTATGGGTAAGCGTGTGTGTTTGTGTGTGTATCTCTGTCTCAGTGTGTGTGTGTGTGTTTCACCTTGTGTATCTCTGTCTCAGTGTGTATCTCTGTCTCAGTGTGTATCTCTGTCTCAGTGTGTATCTCTGTCTCAGTGTGTATCTCTGTCTCAGTGTGTATCTCTGTCTCAGTGTGTATCTCTGTCTCAGTGTGTATCTCTATCTCAGTGTGTATCTCTGTCTCAGTGTGTATCTCTGTCTCAGTGTGTATCTCTGTCTCAGTGTGTATCTCTGTCTCAGTGTGTATCTCTGTCTCAGTGTGTATCTCTGTCTCAGTGTGTATCTCTGTCTCAGTGTGTATCTCTGTCTCAGTGTGTATCTCTGTCTCAGTGTGTATCTCTCAGTGTGTATCTCTGTCTCAGTGTGTATCTCTGTCTCAGTGTGTATCTCTGTCTCAGTGTGTATCTCTGTCTCAGTGTGTATCTCTGTCTCTGTGTGTGTATCTCTGTCTCAGTGTGTATCTCTGTCTCAGTGTGTCTCTGTGTGTATCTCTGTCTCAGTGTGTATCTCTGTCTCAGTGTGTATCTCTGTCTCAGTGTGTATCTCTGTCTCAGTGTGTATCTCTGTCCCAGTGTGTATCTCTGTCTCAGTGTGTATCTCTGTCTCAGTGTGTATCTCTGTCTCAGTGTGTATCTCTGTCTCAGTGTGTATCTCTGTCTCAGTGTGTATCTCTGTCTCAGTGTGTATCTCTGTCTCAGTGTGTATCTCTGTCTCAGTGTGTATCTCACTGTGGTCTCCAGCCCAGTATGTATCTCTGTCTCAGTGTGTATCTCTATCCCAGTGTGTATCTCTGTCTCAGTGTGTATCTCTGTCTCAGTGTGTATCTCTGTCTCAGTGTGTATCTCTGTCTCAGTGTGTATCTCTGTCTCAGTGTGTATCTCTGTCTCAGTGTGTATCTCACTGTGGTCTCCAGCCCAGTGTATCTCTGTCTCAGTGTGTATCTCTACCCAGTCTCCTCAGTGTGTATCTCTGTCTCAGTGTGTATCTCACCGTGTCTCAGTGTGTATCTCTGTCTCAGTGTGTATCTCTGTCTCAGTGTGTATCTCTGTCTCAGTGTGTATCTCACCGTGGTCTCCAGCCCAGTGTGTATCTCTGTCTCAGTGTGTATCTCACCGTGGTCTCCAGCCCAGTGTGTATCTCTGTCTCAGTGTGTATCTCACCGTGGTCTCCAGCCCAGTGTGTATCTCTGTCTCAGTGTGTATCTCTGTCTCAGTGTGTATCTCACCGTGGTCTCCAGCCCAGTGTGTATCTCTGTCTCAGTGTGTAT
>NC_088216.1:13337881-13343568 GCF_036934945.1 Oncorhynchus masou masou
CGTACTGTGGGAGATCTAGGGTACTTCCCAAATGGCATCCTATTCCCTATATAGTGCTCTAATTCTGACCTGGGCCCTAGTAGTGCACTACACCCATAGGGGGAGTAGGGAGCCATTGGAGCCTTGGCACTCCCATCGAGCTGAGATGTAAACACATGTGGATGGGCTGATAGTAGAAAACAGATGAATGCAGCTTGTTCCATCCCACAGACATGGTAGCCTGTATAAATGGCTCAGGTACCATCCACTGGTCAGTGTCATGATGCAGCTTGGTATCAAACACTCCACAGCCCATCTAACCTCTTGTCTTCAGTGCTGAACCACCAGCTCTCCTAGATCATGATTATGCAAATACACAGCTACCTGTAGAGACTATGTAGCATCCTTTAACATAGTGTTCTTCAGTCCTGGTGTTTTAGTGCTGGTCTGGAACAAAAGCCTGCACCAGGACCCTGTAATAAAGTCATGAACAATTCTTCTTGCACGCGCACAAACACTCCTTCCTTTTTTGCTACACAAACCCTCCTCCAAAGAACCATAAACTGCCAAAATGTAATTATTTCTTGATGTGAAGTGTCTGCCTTTTTATTTTAATCTGGGACATGTTTATGCAAAAATAGAGAACTGGAACCTTCATAAAAGTAGAGAATTGGAACCTTCATAAAAGTAGAGAATTGGAACCTTCATAAAAGTAGAGAACTGGAACCTTCATAAAAGTAGAGAACTGGAACCTTCATAAAAGTAGAGAACTGGAACCGTCATAAAAGTAGAGAATTGGAACCTTCATAAAAGTAGAGAATTGGAACCTTCATAATGCTTGTTGTTGTTGTTTGATACTCATGATCAGAATAACTTTAATAAATAACCACTGCTCTTCCATCACTCCATTTTAACATGAATGTCATTATTTTTCACTGTCAAGGAAATACCCACTGGGCACACTGGTTTTGAATTCCATGTCATTTCAGTGGAATGAAGCATTGGTCGAGCTTCCTAGTCTGGTAAGTATGTTCTCTCTCCCCAGAACCTAATCAAGCATCTGATGCAATTATGTGAGATTTTTCGATCAGGTTTCCGAGATTACTTTCAGTATCACACGTTTTCAAACTGTTTGGAGAATTCTAACATGCCTAAACGTTCCATTCACTCTCTGATGCTCCAGACCATCACACATAATGATTGCCAAAGGGTTTATTATTTGGTCAACTAAGCATCTCTGACCCCCCCTCAAAAAAGTACATAGTTGTCCAGAGTTGAGGGGTCAAGGGTCACTCCTTCTAGCATCATTCATGTCAAAGTTCATCCGGTAGGACCTTGACACTCCTGGAGCATCATTGGAGTCCATGGGAGGGCTGTGGTCAAAAGTGATTGACCAGGGCTGTTGTCAAAAGTAGTGCACGATATAGGGATTGACCAGGCTACCATTTGGAACTCAGTCAAGCAATCCCCATGGAGGCATGTGACTGAGGGGCCCTTAGCCTCATATCTCCATTCAGACCATGGAGAGGGCCAGTAGAAATAGGAGGGAGAGCCCAGAGAGGAGGGGCCCCGGCCGGGGTGAGGAAGAGCGGACCCCCTGGAAGAACGGAGCTACAGCTGCAGAGAGATGGAGAAAGAGGAGGGTAGTAACGAGTGGGTACCGTCTAGGGTTAGTAACGAGTGGGTACCGTCTAGGGTTAGTCTGAGGGTAGTAACGAGTGGGTACCGTCGAGGGTTAGTCTGAGGGTAGTAGCAGTGGGTACCGTCTAGGGTTAGTCTGAGGGTAGTAGCGAGTGGGTACCGTCTAGGGTTAGTCTGAGGGTAGTAGCGAGTGGGTACCGTCGGTTAGTCTGAGGGTAGTAGCGAGTGGGTACCGTCTAGGGGGTTAGTAGCGAGTGGGTACCGTCGAGGGTTAGTCTGAGGGTAGTAACAAGTGGGCACCGTCTAGGGTTAGTCTGAGGGCAGTAGCAGTGGGTACCGTCTAGGGTTAATGGAGGGCAGCAACATGGGTACCGTCTGGGGTTAGGGCAGCAGTGGGTACCGTCTAGGGTTAGTAACGAGTGGGTACCGATCTCCAGGGTTAGTAACGAGTGGCACCGCCTAGAGTGGTACCTGAGGGAACGAAAGTCTGGCCCAGGTTAGTAAATACTTAGTGGGTACCGGCCTAGGGTTAGTCTGAGGGTAGTAGCAGTGGTACCGTCTAGGCTAGTTGGAGGGTAGTAACGAGTGGGTACCGTCTAGAGTTAGTCTGAGGGGTAGTAACGAGTTCCGTCTGTCCTGAGGTGTGAGTGGGTACCGTCTAGGGTTGAGGGCAGTGCATGGGCACCGTCCACGTTAACTGAGGGTAGTAGCAGTGGGTACTGGCCTAGAGTTAGTCTGAGGGTAGTAACGAGTGGGTACAGTCTAGGGTTAGTCTGAGGGTAGTAGCAGTGGGCACCGCCTAGGTCTAGGGTTACCGTCTGATGTTGGTCCAGGAGGGCAGTAACGAGTGGGTACCGTCTACGGTTAGTAGCAGTGGGTACCATCTAGGGTTAGTCTGAGGGTAGTAACAGAGTGGGCACCACGAGGGTTAGTCTGAGGGTAGTAACGAGTGGGCACCGAGGGTTAGTAAACAGGGTTAGGGTTGGTCTGAGGGTACCGTCTAGGGTTAGTAACAGTGGGTACCGTCTAGGGGTTAATCTAGTGGTACAGTCTGAGGGTTAGTCTGAGGGTAGTAACTTGGTGGGTTACCATCTGAGGGTAGTAACAGTGGGTACGTCTAGGGTTAGTCTGAGGGCAGTGAACGAGTGGGTATCTAGGTTAGTAACAGTGGGTACCGTCTAGGGTTAGTCTGAGGGTTAGTAGGGTAGTAACCAGTGGGCACCGTCTAGAGTTAGTCTGAGGGTAGTAGCAGTGGGTACCGTCTAGGGTTAGTCTGAGGGTAGTAGCAGTGGGTACCGTCTAGGGTCCAGTAGTCTGAGCCATTGTTATCCGAGTAGTAGCGCAGTGGGTACCGTCTAGGGTTAGTCTGAGGGTAGTAACAGTGGGTACCGTCTAGGGTTGTCTGAGGTAGTAACGAGTGGGTACCGTCTAGGTTAGTGTAACGCAGGTTGGAGGTACCGTCTAGGGTTAGTCTGAGGGTAGTAACGAGTGGGTACCGTCTAGGGTTAGTCTGAGGGTAGTAGCAGTGGGTACCGTCTGAGGGTTAGTCTGAGGGCAGTAAACAGTGGGTACCGTCTAGGTTAGTCTGAGGGAAGTAACGTGGGTACCGCCTAGGGTTAGTCTGAGGTAGTAACTGAGGGTAGTAGGGTTAGTGGGGTGGTAACGAGTGGGTACCCTGCCTAGGTTATCTGAGGGTAGTAACAGTGGGTGCCGTCTAGGGTTAGTCTGAGGGTAGTAACAGTGGGTACCGTCTGGAGTTAGTCTGAGGGTAGTAGCAGTGGGTGCCGTGAGGTTAGTCAGAGGGTAGTAGCAGGTGGGTACCGTCGGGTTAGTCTGAGGGTAGTAGCAGTGGGTACCGTCTAGGGTTAGTCTGAGGGTAGTAGCAGTGGGTACCGTGAGGGTTAGTCTGAGGGTAGTAACGAGTGGGTACCGTCTAGGGTTAGTCTGAGGGTAGTAACGAGTGGGTACCGTCGAGGGTTAGTCTGAGGGTAGTAACGAGTGGGTACCGTCTAGGGTTAGTCTGAGGGTAGTAACGAGTGGGTACCGTCTAGGGTTAGTCTGAGGGTAGTAACGAGTGGGTACCGTCTAGGGTTAGTCTGAGGGTAGTAACGAGTGGGTACCGTCTAGGGTTAGTCTGAGGGTAGTAACGAGTGGGTACCGTCTAGGGTTAGTCTGAGGGTAGTAACGAGTGGGTACCGTCTAGGGTTAGTCTGAGGGTAGTAACGAGTGGGTACCGTCTAGAGTTAGTCTGAGGGTAGTAGCAGTGGGTACCGTCTAGGGTTAGTCTGAGGGTAGTAACGAGTGGGTACCGTCTAGGGTTAGTTTGAGGGTAGTAACGAGTGGGTACCGTCTAGGGTTAGTCTGAGGGTAGTAACGAGTGGGTACCGTCTAGGGTTAGTCTGAGGGTAGTAACGAGTGGGTACCGTCTAGGGTTAGTAACGAGTGGGTACCGTCTAGGGTTAGTAACGAGTGGGTACCGTCTAGGGTTAGTCTGAGGGTAGTAACGAGTGGGTACCGTCTAGGGTTAGTCTGAGGGTAGTAACGAGTGGGTACCGTCTAGGGTTAGTCTGAGGGTAGTAACGAGTGGGTACCGTCTAGGGTTAGTCTGAGGGAAGTAACGAGTGGGTACCGTCTAGGGTTAGTCTGAGGGTAGTAACGAGTGGGTACCGTCTAGGGTTAGTCTGAGGGTAGTAACGAGTGGGTACCGTCTAGGGTTAGTCTGAGGGTAGTAGCGAGTGGGTACCGTCTAGGGTTAGTCTGAGGGTAGTAGCGAGTGGGTACCGTCTAGGGTTAGTCTGAGGGTAGTAACAGAGTGGGTACCGTCTAGGGTTAGTCTGAGGGTAGTAGCAGTGGGTACCGTCTAGGGTTAGTCTGAGGGTAGTAGCAGTGGGTACCGTCTAGGGTTAGTCTGAGGGTAGTAGCGAGTGGGTACCGTCTAGGGTTAGTCTGAGGGTAGTAGCAGTGGGTACCGTCTAGGGTTAGTCTGAGGGTAGTAGCAGTGGGTACCGTCTAGGGTTAGTCAGCAGTGGGTACCGTCTAGGGTTAGTCTGAGGGTAGTAGCAGTGGGTACCGTCTAGGTTTAGTCTGAGGGTAGTAGCAGTGGGTACCGTCTAGGGTTAGTCTGAGGTAGTAACGAGTGGGTACCGTCGAGGGTTAGTCTGAGGGTAGTAGCAGTGGGTACCGTCTAGGGTTAGTCTGAGGGTAGTAGCGAGTGGGTACCGTCTAGGGTTAGTCTGAGGGTAGTAGCGAGTGGGTACCGTCTAGGGTTAGTCTGAGGGTAGTAGCAGTGGGTACCGCCGAGGGTTAGTCTGAGGGTAGTAACAGTGGGTACCGTCTAGGGTTAGTCTGAGGGTAGTAGCGAGTGGGTACCGTCTAGGGTTAGTCTGAGGGTAGTAACGAGTGGGTACCGCCTAGGGTTAGTCTGAGGGTAGTACGCAGTGGGTACCGTCTAGGGTTGGGTCTGAGGGTAGTAGCGGTGGGTACCGTCTAGGGTTAGTAACAGTGGGTACCGTCTGAGGGTTTAGTCACAGAGGGCGTGCCCAGGTGGGTACCGTTCTAGGGTTAGTCTGACGGTAGTAGCGAGTGGGTGCCGTCTAGGGTTAGTCTGAGGGTAGTAGCGAGTGGGTACCGCCTAGTGTTGAGTCTGAGGGTAGTAACGAGTGGGTACCGCCTGAGGGTTGGTCTGAGGGTAGTAGCGAGTGGGTACCGATCTAGGGTTAGTCTGAGGGTAGTAACGGTGGTGCCGTCTAGGGTTAGTCTGAGGGTAGTAGCAGTGGGTGCCGTCTAGGGTTAGTCTGAGGGTAGTAGCAGTGGGTGCAGTCTAGGGTTAGTAACGAGTGGGTGCAAATCTGAGTTCAATGCTTGGTGGTGCCGTCGGGTTAGTCTGTAGGGTATTAGCGAGTGGGTACCGTCTAGGGTTAGTAACGCAGGTGGGCAGTTCCGGGCGAGGGTTAGCCTGAGTGTGGTAACGAGTGGGTACCGCTTCGAGGTTAGTCTGGTATTACGCAGTGGGTACCGTCGAGGGTTAGTCTGAGGGTAGTAACGAGTGGGTACCGTCTAGGGTTAGT
>NC_088216.1:13344068-13346568 GCF_036934945.1 Oncorhynchus masou masou
CAGTAACACTCCCAGATAGGGTTGATAAATCTCAGTAACACTCCCAGATAGGGTTGATAAATCTCAGTAACATTCCCAGTGATACTCCCAGATAGGGTTGATAAATCTCAGTAACATTCCCAGTGACACTCCCAGATAGGGTTGATAAATCTCAGTAACATTCCCAGTGACACTCCCAGATAGGGTTGATAAATCTCAGTAACATTCCCAGTGATACTCCCAGATAAGGTTGATAAATCTCAGTAACATTCCCAGTGACACTCCCAGATAGGGTTGATAAATCTCAGTAACATTCCCAGTGACACTCCCAGATAGGGTTGATAAATCTCAGTAACATTCCCAGTGATACTCCCAGATAAGGTTGATAAATCTCTGTAACATTCCCAGTGACACTCCCAGATAGGGTTGATAAATCTCTGTAACATTCCCAGATAGGGTTGATAAATCTCTGTAACATTCCCAGATAGGGTTGATAAATCTCTGTAACATTCCCAGTGACACTCCCAGATAGGGTTGATAAATCTCTGTAACATTCCCAGTGACACTCCCAGATAGGGTTGATAAATCTCTGTAACATTCCCAGATAGGGTTGATAAATCTCTGTAACATTCCCAGATAGGGTTGATAAATCTCTGTAACATTCCCAGTGACACTCCCAGATAGGGTTGATAAATCTCTGTAACATTCCCAGATAGGGTTGATAAATCTCTGTAACATTCCCAGTGACACTCCCAGATAGGGTTGATAAATCTCAGTAACATTCCCAGTGACACTCCCAGATAGGGTTGATAAATCTCAGTAACATTCCCAGTGACACTCCCAGATAGGGTTGATAAATCTCTGTAACATTCCCTGATAGAATTGATAAATCTCAGTAACATTCCCAGTGACACTCCCAGATAGGGTTGATAAATCTCAGTAACATTCCCAGATAGGGTTGATAAATCTCTGTAACATTCCCAGTGACACTCCCAGATAGGGTTGATAAATCTCTGTAACATTCCCTGATAGAATTGATAAATCTCTGTAACATTCCCAGTGACACTCCCAGATAGGGTTGATAAATCTCTGTAACATTCCCAGATAGGGTTGATAAATCTCTGTAACATTCCCAGATAGGGTTGATAAATCTCAGTAACATTCCCAGTGACACTCCCAGGTAGGGTTGATAAATCTCAGTAACATTCCCAGTGACACTCCCAGATAGGGTTGATAAATCTCTGTAACATTCCCAGTGACACTCCCAGATAGGGTTGATAAATCTCTGTAACATTCCCAGTGACACTCCCAGATAGGGTTGATAAATCTCTGTAACATTCCCAGATAGGGTTGATAAATCTCAGTAACATTCCCAGTGACACTCCCAGATAGGGTTGATAAATCTCTGTAACATTCCCAGATAGGGTTGATAAATCTCAGTAACATTCCCAGTGACACTCCCAGATAGGGTTGATAAATCTCTGTAACATTCCCAGTGACACTCCCAGATAGGGTTGATAAATCTCTGTAACATTCCCAGATAGGGTTGATAAATCTCAGTAACATTCCCAGTGACACTCCCAGATAGGGTTGATAAATCTCTGTAACATTCCCAGTGACACTCCCAGATAGGGTTGATAAATCTCTGTAACATTCCCAGATAGGGTTGATAAATCTCAGTAACATTCCCAGTGACACTCCCAGATAGGATTGATAAATCTCTGTAACATTCCCAGATAGGGTTGATAAATCTCTGTAACATTCCCAGTGACACTCCCAGATAGGGTTGATAAATCTCAGTAACAATCCCAGTGACACTCCCAGATAGGGTTGATAAATCTCAGTAACATTCCCAGTGACACTCCCAGATAGGGTTGATAAATCTCTGTAACATTCCCAGATAGGTTTGATAAATCTCTGTAACATTCCCAGTGACACTCCCAGAAAGGGTTGATAAATCTCAGTAACATTCCCAGTGACACTCCCAGATAGGTTTGATAAATCTCAGTAACATTCCCAGTGACACTCCCAGATAGGGTTGATAAATCTCAGTAACATTCCCAGTGACACTCCCAGATAGGTTTGATAAATCTCAGTAACATTCCCAGTGACACTCCCAGATAGGGTTGATAAATCTCAGTAACATTCCCAGTGACACTCCCAGATAGGGTTGATAAATCTCAGTAACATTCCCAGTGACACTCCCAGATAGGGTTGATAAATCTCTGTAACATTCCCAGTGACACTCCCAGATAGGGTTGATAAATCTCAGTAACATTCCCAGTGACACTCCCAGATAGGGTTGATAAATCTCTGTAACATTCCCAGATAGGGTTGATAAATCTCTGTAACATTCCCAGTGACACTCCCAGAAAGGGTTGATAAATCTCTGTAACATTCCCAGTGACACTCCCAGGTAGGGTTGATAAATCTCAGTAACATTCCCAGTGACACTCCCAGATAGGGTTGATAAATCTCTGTAACATTCCCAGATAGGGTTGATAAATCTCTGTAACATTCC
>NC_088216.1:13349068-13421568 GCF_036934945.1 Oncorhynchus masou masou
TTAGGAGACAGTCTCAGAGAGATGTAGACATGTTTAGGAGACAGTCTCAGAGAGATGTAGACATGTTTAGGAGACAGTCTCAGTCTCAGAGAGACGTAGACATGTTTAGGAGACAGTCTCAGAAAGATGTAGACATGTATAGCATGAGCTTGGTTTGGTCTGTGTTTCAAATATGTTGGTGTGTGTGCTGCGTGTGTATGTGTGTGTGGTTGTGTGTGTATGTGTGTGTGTGTGTGTGTGCCTCTCACACACTACAACCTACCGGAAGGTGGCGTCCACGGACACATCCAGGACCACGGAGGTGGTCAGGAACTGGTCCGAGCCCTGCGTGACCACGCCAGGCACGCCGGTGACCGTGAGGTTGACCATGGGGTTCATACGGTCGACCGTCACGTTGAAGTGGTCCGTCAGGTTGCTCACATGGTTCATCGCCGTCACCTGTAGGATAGGAAATTGATTGGTTGATTGATTGATAGCTACTTCGATATTGAGGTTTCTGCATTGTGATGTATTTACACGGCAACATTCTACGGCAGCCATCTTAACTCCCCATTGACATTACATGGGGAATATTTAAACAATGCTATGTAACGGAATGTCTACAACATTCTACGGCAGCCATCTTAACTCCCCATTAACATTACATGGGGAATATTTAAACAATGCTATGTAACGGAATGTCTACAACATTCTACGGCAGCCATCTTAACTCCCCATTGACAATACATGGGGAATATTTAAACAATGCTATGTAACGGAATGTCTACAACATTCTACGGCAGCCATCTTAACTCCCCATTAACATTACATGGGGAATATTTAAACAATGCTATGTAACGGAATGTCTACAACATTCTACGGCAGCCATCTTAACTCCCCATTAACATTACATGGGGAATATTTAAACAATGCTATGTAACGGAATGTCTACAACATTCTACGGCAGCCATCTTAACTCCCCATTGACAATACATGGGGAATATTTAAACAATGCTATGTAACGGAATGTCTACAACATTCTAAAAGTTGGCCCAACTGTCCACATATCTCTCTCTGTTTCTACCTAATCCCAGCGGGTGTCTGTTCCATATGGCTGGTGGACATGGGGGTGAGAGCTCCCCCTTATCTGTTGATTAATTGATGGATTGATTGTGTTTATTGTCCTTTATGAGGGACAGCTTTCACAGGGTCCTATGTTACACACATCAAGATACTAACAGCAAAACTGGGGGGTTCTAAATATAGTATATCTTCCTCTACTGCACATATGTCAGAGTCAAGGCCCGCGGGCCACATCCGGCCCGCGAGAAGGTTTTTTACGGCCCCTGGGATGATCTTGATTTATTATTAGAACCGGCCCGCAGACCGCAGCAAGCCGGCAGCCCGCAGATCTTTTACACGCACCAATACTACATTTCCCACAATGCAACGGTGACGCACCGAGCAGTAGGCTGCTTCATTTCAATATTTATTGGCACAGCAGTCGTCAGCATCACAGTAAAATTAACTTTCAGATACCCATCAAAAATGGCAAAACGGAAGGTGGACACTGAGAACCGGGGTTTCAAACAAGGTGGGAGTCGGAGTATATGTTCACGGAGGTAGCTGGAAAACCTGTGTGTCTTCTGTGTGGAGAAAGTGTGGCGGTACTGAAAGAGTATAATCTGAGACGACATTATGAAACGAAACACGCGGACAAAAACAAGAATATGGATATGGAACAAAGGCTACAAAAGGCAGAGGAATTAAAACGAGGCATGTTACTTCTCCTTAAACAAAGTGTTGTTTTTGATTAATAGATTTTTGCACTTTATTTTATTGTATTTCAATCCAATTATATTTTAAAAATATTTCAGTTGAGTGGATGATAGAAAATTGCTATTATTGTTTTTTTCTTTGAAGTAAATTTAGCCCACTTTTTGCTAAAATAGAAAATATAGGCTACTGATGGTGCCTTGAATACCGGTTTCTTTCATTTAATGTTCATGTTATGGGGATTTTTATATAAAGGAAATTTGTCTTTTGTGTCTGTTGAAAATTAAAGATTACTGACAGAGCCATAAGAAAATATTGCTTTATTTATCTGATCATATTGGAATATATTTGTTAGGTTTTCAGTAGGTTCAATTAGGTTCACTAGACTATATGCGTCATTTAAAAAATTTTCAATGAACATTCGAACAGTCCGGCCCTCGGCTTGTAGCTAAATTTTTTATTTGGCCCTCCGTCCATTTGACTTTGACACCCCTGCTCTACTGTCCCAGTCCCTATACAGAGTTCTAACCAGTCTTCATCTACTGTCCCAGTCCCTATACAGAGTTCTAACCAGTCTTCTTCTACTGTCTCTATACAGAGTTCTAACCAGTCTTCCTCTAACTGTCCCTATACAGAGTTCTCACCAGTCTTCCTCTACTGTCCCTATACAGAGTTCTAACCAGTCTTCATCTACAGTCTCTATACAGAGTTCTAACTAGTCTTCCTCTACTGTCCCTATACAGAGTTCTAACCAGTCTTCATCTACTGTCTCTATACAGAGTTCTAACTAGTCTTCCTCTACTGTCCCTATACAGAGTTCTAACCAGTCTTCATCTACTGTCCCTATACAGAGTTCTAACCAGTCTTCATCTACTGTCCCAGTCACTATACAGAGTTCTAACCAGTCTTCATCTCCTGTCCCAGTCCCTATACAGAGTTCTCACCAGTCTTCATCTACTGTCCCTATACAGAGTTCTAACCAGTCTTCATCTACTGTCCCAATCCCTATACAGAGTTCTAACCAGTCTTCATCTACTGTCCCAGTCCCTATACAGAGTTCTAACCAGTCTTCATCTACTGTCCCAATCCCTATACAGAGTTCTAACCAGTCTTCATCTACTGTCCCAGTCCCTATACAGAGTTCTAACCAGTCTTCATCTACTGTCCCAATCCCTATACAGAGTTCTAACCAGTCTTCATCTACTGTCCCAGTCCCTATACAGAGTTCTAACCAGTCTTCATCTCCTGTCCCAGTCCCTATACTGAGATCCAACCAGTCTTCCTCTGATTCAAACCACACGTGACCGCCCTCCTTGACAACGTACCAACCAATTGAGCTCTACAAAAAGGTACCAATTGGATAATTCCATGGGTACATTTCAAGCTTACGGCACGTTCTTCATCACTCTGTTATGACTCTGTTATGACTCTGTTGACTCTCTGTTGACTCTGTTATGACTCTGTTATGACTCTGCTGACTCTCTGTTGACTCTGTTATGACTCTGTTATGACTCTGGTATGACTCTGTTGACTCTGTTATGACTCTGTTGACACTGTTATGACTCTGTTGACTCTGTTATGACTCTGTTGACTCTGTTATGACTCTGTTATGACTCTGTTGACTCTGTTATGACACTGCTTTGACTCGGTTGACACTGTTATGACTCTGTTATAACTCTGTTATGACTCTGTTATGACTCAGTTGACTCTGTTATGACTCTACTTTGACTCGGTTGACTCTGTTATGACACTGTTATGACTCTGTTATAACTCTGTTATGACACTGTTATGACTCTGTTATGACACTGTTATGACTCTGATTTGACTCGGTTGGCTTTGTTAACACTCTGTTATGAAGGCTAGATTTCCCCATCACATTTCTGAGGTAGAGATGTCCCATAACTACAGATGTAGGATTTGAACTCTTTGTATTTGTATGCTGGTGTTGCACAGAAGTGGTGGATGAGTTGGTGGGGAGTGTCCTCCAAAAGCAATAGTACATGGATATCAAAGATCAAAGTAGCTGGACACTCGCTTAGCTTTACCACCTAGCTTAGCTTTACCACCTAGCTTAGCTTTACCACCTAGCTTAGCATTACCACCTAGCTTAGCTTTACCACCTAGCTTAGCTTTACCACCTAGCTTAGCTTTACTACCTAGCTTAGCTTTACCACCAAGCTTAGCTTTACCACCTAGCTTAGCTTTACCACCTAGCTTAGCTTTACCACCTAGCTTAGCTTTACCACCTAGCTTAGCTTTACCACCTAGCTTAGCTTTACTACCTAGCTTAGCTTTACCACCAAGCTTAGCTTTACCACCTAGCTTAGCTTTTCCACCAAGCTTTAACCAACACCAAACCAGCATCAACCAAGGCAGAGGCCCATATCAGTGTCATCTATGTTGTATTGTGTGTATGTGTGTGTATGTGTGTGTGTGTGTGTGTGTGTGTGTGTGTGTGTGTGTGTGTGTGTGTGTGTGTGTGTGTGTGTGTGTGTGTGTGTGTGTGTGTGTGTGTGTGTGTGTGTCTCACCGATAGTTTGTAGACAGCTGGGTTCTGGTATATGATGTTCAGCACGGTGTTGTAGTAGGTGAAGTAGGGCTTATCATCCACCGTCCATTTAAAGGTTGGGCTGGAACCTCCCTCTACAGCACCAGTATAGCTCTGGAACACACAGAGAGGAGATCACACACACACACACACACACACACACACACACACACACAGAGGAGATAACACACACAGAGAGGAGATAACACACACACAGAGAGGAGATAACACACACACAGAGAAGAGATAACACACACACACACAGAGAGGAGATAACACACATACAGAGAAGAGATAACACACACACAGAGGAGATAACACACACACAGAGGAGATAACACACACACAGAGAGGAGATAACACACACACAGAGGAGATAACACACACACAGAGGAGATAAGACATGCACACAGAGAGGAGATAACACACACACAGAGAGGAGATAACACACACACAGAGAGGAGATAACACACACACACACACCCACCAAAACACACACACTCCCCGAAAACACCCCCAACACAAACACCCCCAACACACCCCCAACACACACACCCCCAACACACACACCCCCAACACACCCCCAACACACACACCCCCAACACACACACCCCCAACACAAACACCCCCAACACACCCCCAACACACACAACACAAACACCCCCAACACACACATTGAACTCACCACGACTGACTCCATGAGGACTCTGTGTCTGGGATGAGGCTGGACCACCAGACCTCTCAGAGGTTCCTCCACCCCCACCAACAGGCTGAGACTGGCCTCCGTCACCTCGCTGTGGACACACACACACACACACACACACACACACACACACACACACACACACACACACACACACACACACACACGTGATGAGCAACATTGAGACTTGAAGACTTGTGTTAGCTTCCCAACAGACTAATATACTGGCTATACAATCACACTGTGATATACTGTATGTGATATACTGTATGTAGATATACTGTATGTGATATACTGTATGTAGATATACTGTATGTAGATATACTGTATGTAGATATACTGTATGTGATATACTGTATGTGATATACTGTATGTAGATATACTGTATGTGATATACTGTATGTGATATACTGTATGTAGATATACTGTATGTGATATACTGTATGTGATATACTGTATGTAGATATACTGTATGTGATATACTGTATGTGATATACTGTATGTAGATATACTGTATGTGATATACTGTATGTAGATATACTGTATGTGATATACTGTATGTGATATACTGTATGTAGATATACTGTATGTGATATACTGTATGTAGATATACTGTATGTGATATACTGTATGTGATATACTGTATGTGATATACTGTATGTAGATATACTGTATGTGATATACTGTATGTAGATATACTGTATGTAGATATACTGTATGTGATATACTGTATGTGATATACTGTATGTATATATACTGTATGTGATATATTGTATGTGATATACTGTATGTGATATACTGTATGTGATATACTGTCTGTAGGGATACTGTATGTGATATACTGTATGTGATATACTGTATGTAGGGATACTGTATGTGATATACTGTATGTAGATATACTGTATGTGATATACTGTATGTGATATACTGTATGTAGATATACTGTATGTGATATACTGTATGTGATATACTGTATGTGATATACTGTATGTAGGGATACTGTATGTAGATATACTGTATGTGATATACTGTATGTGATATACTGTCTGTAGGGATACTGTTTGTGATATACTGTATGTGATATACTGTATGTAGGGATACTGTATGTGATATACTGTATGTGATATACTGTATGAATATATACTGTATGTGATATACTGTATGTGATATACTGTATGTGATATACTGTATGTAGGGATACTGTATGTGATATACTGTATGTGATATACTGTATGTATGGATACTGTATGTGATATATTGTATGTAGTTATACTGTATGTAGGTATACTGTATGTGATATACTGTATGTGATATGCTGTATGTAGATATACTGTATGTGATATACTGCATGTAGATATACTGTATGTAGATATACTGTATGTGATATACTGTATGTAGATATACTGTATGTGATATACTGTATGTAGATATACTGTATGTAGATATACTGTATGTGATATACTGTATGTAGGGATACTGTATGTGATATACTGCATGTAGATATACTGTATGTAGATATACTGTATGTGATATACTGTATGTAGATATACTGTATGTGATATACTGTATGTAGATATACTGTATGTAGATATACTGTATGTGATATACTGTATGTAGATATACTGTATGTAGATATACTGTATGTAGATATACTGTATGTAGATATACTGTATGTGATATACTGTATGTAGATATACTGTATGTAGATATACTGTATGTAGATATACTGTATGTGATATACTGTATGTAGATATACTGTATGTAGGGATACTGTATGTGATATACTGCATGTAGATATACTGTATGTAGATATACTGTATGTGATATACTGTATGTAGATATACTGTATGTGATATACTGTATGTAGATATACTGTATGTAGATATACTGTATGTGATATACTGTATGTAGATATACTGTATGTAGATATACTGTATGTAGATATACTGTATGTGATATACTGTATGTAGATATACTGTATGTGATATACTGTATGTAGATATACTGTATGTAGATATACTCTTATTGAAAAGGGTTCCAGAAGGGTTCGATGCTGTCCCCATAGCAGAACCCTTTTTGGTTCCAGGTAGAACCCTTTTTGTTTCCAGGGTAGAACCATTTTGGGTTCCATGTAGAACCCTTTGTGGACCATGGAACCAAAGGGTTCTCCTATTGGGACAGCCGAAGATCCCTTTCATGTTCTAGAACGCAGCTTTGTTTCAGTGTAGGGACGTATAGAACCAGAGATATCTGACCTGTGTGCTGACAGATTCACCACCACCGGCCCCCTCTCCTCCCCGAGCCCCAGATCTATCACCGCAAACAGACTGTGGCTCTGGTTCCCCCCGCCTCTCCCTGGTTCTCCTGCCCTGCCTGCCCCTCTACACTCCCCCACAGTGGGCAGGAAGTCAGGGGGGCAGTGGTTCTGGAAGAGGACACTCTGGTTGCTTCCCTGCCAGTGGACTTTGGCTCCGTACTGGGAGTGGACTCGGAGCAGGACCACCGCCTGGTTGGGTCTGGATCACAATCACAATCATTTGTATTTGCCAAGTACATTATTTCACATGTACCAGGAATTTGACCAGGTGAAAGGGTACTGATAATATCTTACAATAAACAGAATATCCAATCCAATACAACGCAACACAACACAACACAATACAACGCAACACAACGCAACGCAACACAACACAACGCAACACAACACAACGCAACACAACACAACGCAACACAACACAACACAACGCAACGCAACACATTACCTGAAGTAGTAGGTTCCGTTCTGAGAGGGGGGGTGGAGGACGGTGAGGCCCAAGGGAGGGACCACGCGGATGGGACATGACGCCATGACGGGAAAGGCAGGGTCGTCGGAGGTCACCTCCAGGCTATAGAGCCCCGGCTGGGGGAGGCCGGAGGAGAGCTGGGACCCCTGTAGCTGGGTCTCACTATGCCCAACGTAGAGCACCCTGATCGGGCAGACCACGTCCGCAGCCCAGACTCCTCCTCGAACATCCTCCAGGGTTATTTCAACGCTCTGGTCCAGGTCCACGGAACCTTCCGATTGGTTGGAGTTGGCCCACAGCCAGTCAGATTGGTTGAGGGCCAGGATTGGCTGTCGCCACGGCGACTGGGGTGAAGGGTCGCAGCGGAGCATGGAGGCGGGGCCGGCGTCGTGCTGCAGGCCGATGATGTCGCCGGGGGAGACCAGCAGGTCCTCGACGCGCTCCCTCACCTGAGGGGGAAGGAGAGGAGGAGGGTTTGTTTTAAAAGTACTAGTTGCCTTTGTTGTGTGTAGTTGTGTGTATCACTGTAGGTGTTTTGTTCTTTCATCATTGTGTGTGTGTGTGTGTGTGTGTGTGTGTGTGTGTGTGTGTGTGTGTGTGTGTGTGTGTGTGCGTGTGTGTGTGTGTGTGTGTGCGTGCGTGTGTGTGTGTGTGCGTGTGTCTGCCCATCCACTCACCAGTATGTGTGCAACAGGTCCAGCAGGCAGTGTAACCACCACCTCATCCACCAGGCTGTAGCTGGGACGCAGCGCCCCGGGTGGCAGAGTGTCTGCCTGGGTACAGTTGGCACAGGATCCAGGGTGGCAGGGGCTGGCTAGGGGCAGGCAGCGGCCCAGGAAGGGGCACCACTGCTCGGGAGGAGGGCAGGACGTGGATGGTAAAGGGGTGGAGGTGCTGGGCTCCATGGAGACACACATAGCCACAGGATGACATAGGAGACCACCGCATCCTGGAGGGAGGAGAGTCGGGGTCGTCATGATAGAAACATCATCATGACAGAAACATCATCATGACAGAAACATCATGACAGAAACATCATCATGATAGAAACATCATCATGACAGAAACATCATGACAGAAACATCATCATGACAGAAACATCATCATGACAGAAACATCATCATGACAGAAACATCATCATGATAGAAACATCATCATGACAGAAACATCATCATGACAGAAACATCATCATGATAGAAACATCATCATGAAAGAAACATCATCATGACAGAAACATCATGACAGAAACATCATCATGACAGAAACATCATCATGACAGAAACATCATCATGACAGAAACATCATCATGACAGAAACATCATCATGACAGAAACATCATGACAGAAACATCATCATGACAGAAACATCATCATGACAGAAACATCATAATGACAGAAACATCATGACAGAAACATCATCATGACAGAAACATCATCATGACAGAAACATCATGACAGAAACATCATGACAGAAACATCATCATGACAGAAACATCATCATGACAGAAACATCATCATGACAGAAACATCATGACAGAAACATCATCATGACAGAATCATCATGACAGAAACATCATCATGACAGAAACATCATGACAGAAACATCATCATGACAGAAACATCATTATGACAGAATCATCATGACAGAAACATCATCATGACAGAAACATCATGACAGAAACATCATCATGACAGAAACATCATCATGACAGAATCATCATGACAGAAACATCATCATGACAGAATCATCATGACAGAAACATCATCATGACAGAAACATCATGACAGAAACATCATCATGACAGAAACATCATCATGACAGAATCATCATGACAGAAACATCATGACAGAAACATCATCATGACAGAAACATCATCATGACAGAAACATCATGACAGAAACATCATCATGACAGAAACATCATCATGAATGAAACATCATGACAGAAACATCATCATGACAGAAACATCATGACAGAAACATCATCATGACAGAAACATCATGACAGAAACATCCCGTGCTTAATTTGAGCCAGAACAGGATCCGGTACCTCTACGTTCTGGACTGTTTTGTTCCAGAACCTATTTGGCTGGATCAGGCACCTCTACGTTTTGGACTGTTTTGTTCCAGAACCTATTTGGCTGGATCAGGTACCTCTACGTTTTGGACTGTTTTGTTCCAGAACCTATTTGGCTGGATCAGGCACCTCTACGTTTTGGACTGTTTTGTTCCAGAACCTATTTGGCTGGATCAGGTACCTCTACGTTTTGGACTGTTTTGTTCCAGAACCTATTTGGCTGGATCAGGCACCTCTACGTTTTGGACTGTTTTGTTCCAGAACCTATTTGGCTGGATCAGGCACCTCTACGTTTTGGACTGTTTTGTTCCAGAACCTATTTGGCTGGATCAGGCACCTCTACGTTTGGACTGTTTTGTTCCAGAACCTATTTGGCTGGATCAGGCACCTCTACGTTTTGGACTGTTTTGTTCCAGAACCTATTTGGCTGGATCAGGCACCTCTACGTTTTGGACTGTTTTGTTCCAGAACCTATTTGGCTGGATCAGGCACCTCTACGTTTTGGACTGTTTTGTTCCAGAACCTATTTGGCTGGATGGGTATCAGGGACTGTTTTGTTCCAGAACCTCTGGATCAGGTTCTGGACTGTTTTGTTCCAGAACCTATTTGGCTGGATCAGGTACCTCTACGTTTTGGACTGTTTTGTTCCAGAACCTATTTGGCTGGATCAGGTACCTCTACGTTCTGGACTGTTTTGTTCCAGAACCTATTTGGCTGGATCAGGTACCTCTACGTTTTGGACTGTTTTGTTCCAGAACCTATTTGGCTGGATCAGGTACCTCTACGTTCTGGACTGTTTTGTTCCAGAACCTATTTGGCTGGATCAGGTACCTCTACGTTTTGGACTGTTTTGTTCCAGAACCTATTTGGCTGGATCAGGTACCTCTACGTTTTGGACTGTTTTGTTCCAGAACCTATTTGGCTGGATCAGGTACCTCTACGTTTTGGACTGTTTTGTTCCAGAACCTATTTGGCTGGATCAGGTACCTCTACGTTTTGGACTGTTTTGTTCCAGAACCTTTTGTTCCATTTGGCTGGATCAGGTACCTCTACGTTTTGGACTGTTTTGTTCCAGAACCTATTTGGCTGGATCAGGTACCTCTACGTTTTGGACTGTTTTGTTCCAGAACCTATTTGGCTGGATCAGGTACCTCTTTTTGGACTGTTTTGTTCCAGAACCTATTTGGCTGGATCAGGTACCTCTACGTTTTGGACTGTTTTGTTCCAGAACCTATTTGGCTGGATCAGGTACCTCTGTTTTGGACTGTTTTGTTCCAGAACCTATTTGGCTGGATCAGGTACCTCTACGTTTTGGACTGTTTTGTTCCAGAACCTATTTGGCTGGATCAGGTACCTCTACGTTTTGGACTGTTTTGTTCCAGAACCTATTTGGCTGGATCAGGTACCTCTACGTTTTGGACTGTTTTGTTCCAGAACCTATTTGGCTGGATCAGGTACCTCTACGTTTTGGACTGTTTTGTTCCAGAACCTATTTGGCTGGATCAGGTACCTCTACGTTTTGGACTGTTTTGTTCCAGAACCTATTTGGCTGGATCAGGTACCTCTACGTTTTGGACTGTTTTGGATTCCAGAACCTATTTGGATCAGGATCAGGTGTTTTGTTCCAGAACCTCTGGATCAGTTTTGGGACTGTTTTGTTCCAGAACCTATTTGGCTGGATCAGGTACCTCTACGTTTTGGACTGTTTTGTTCCAGAACCTATTTGGCTGGATCAGGTACCTCTACGTTTTGGACTGTTTTGTTCCAGAACCTATTTGGCTGGATCAGGTACCTCTTGGACTGTTTTGTTCCAGAACCTATTTGGCTGGATCAGGTACCTCTACGTTTTGGACTGTTTTGTTCCAGAACCTATTTGGCTGGATCAGGTACCTCTACGTTTTGGACTGTTTTGTTCCAGAACCTATTTGGCTGGATCAGATCAGGTAGAACCTCTACGTTTTGGACTGTTTTGTTCCAGAACCTATTTGGCTGGATCAGGTACCTGTTTTGTTCCAGAACCTATTTGGCTGGATCAGGTACCTCTACGGGACTGTTTTGTTCCAGAACCTATTTGGCTGGATCAGGTACCTCTACGTTTTGGACTGTTTTGTTCCAGAACCTATTTGGCTGGATCAGGTACCTCTACGTTTTGGACTGTTTTGTTCCAGAACCTATTTGGCTGGATTTGTTTTGGACTGTTTTGTTCCAGAACCTATTTGGCTGGATCAGGTACCTCTACGTTTTGGACTGTTTTGTTCCAGAACCTATTTGGCTGGATCAGGTACCTCTACGTTTTGGACTGTTTTGTTCCAGAACCTATTTGGCTGGATCAGGTACCTCTACGTTCTGGACTGTTTTGTTCCAGAACCTATTTGGCTGGATCAGGTACCTCTACGTTTTGGACTGTTTTGTTCCAGAACCTATTTGGCTGGATCAGGTACCTCTACGTTTTGGACTGTTTTGTTCCAGAACCTATTTGGCTGGATCAGGTACCTCTACGTTTTGGACTGTTTTGTTCCAGAACCTATTTGGCTGGATCAGGTACCTCTACGTTTTGGACTGTTTTGTTCCAGAACCTATTTGGCTGGATCAGGTACCTTTGGACTGTTTTGTTCCAGAACCTATTTGTTTTTTGGACTGTTTTGTTCCAGAACCTATTTGGCTGGATCAGGTACCTCTACGTTTTGGACTGTTTTGTTCCAGACTGTTTTGTTCCAGAACCTATTTGGCTGGATCAGGTACCTCTCGTTTTGGACTGTTTTGTTCCAGTTTTGGATCAGGTACCTCGTTTTGGACTGTTTTGTTCCAGAACCTATTTGGCTGGATCAGGTACCTCTACGTTTTGGACTGTTTTGTTCCAGAACCTATTTGGCTGGATCAGGTACCTCTACGTTTTGGACTGTTTTGTTCCAGAACCTATTTGGCTGGATCAGGTACCTCTACGTTTTGGACTGTTTTGTTCCAGAACCTATTTGGCTGGATCAGGTACCTCTCGTTTTGGACTGTTTTGTTCCAGAACCTATTTGGCTGGATCAGGTACCTCTACGTTTTGACTGTTTTGTTCCAGAACCTATTTGGCTGGATCAGGTACCTCTACGTTTTGGACTGTTTTGTTCCAGAACCTTTGGCTGGATTTGGCTGGATCAGGATACCTCTACGTTTTGGACTGTTTTGTTCCAGAACCTATTTGGCTGGATCAGGTACAGGGACTGTTTTGTTCCAGAACCTATTTGGCTGGATCAGGTACCTCGTTTTGGACTGTTTTGTTCCAGAACCTATTTGGCTGGATCAGGTACCTCTACGTTTTGGACTGTTTTGTTCCAGAACCTATTTGGCTGGATCAGGTACCTCTACGTTTTGGACTGTTTTGTTCCAGAACCTATTTGGCTGGATCAGGTACCTCTACGTTTTGGACTGTTTTGTTCCAGAACCTATTTGGCTGGATCAGGTACCTCTACGTTTTGGACTGTTTTGTTCCAGAACCTATTTGGCTGGATCAGGTACCTCTACGTTTTGGACTGTTTTGTTCCAGAACCTATTTGGCTGGATTTCTACGTTTTGGACTGTTTTGTTCCAGAACCTATTTGGCTGGATCAGGTACCTCTTTGGACGTTTTGGACTGTTTTGTTCCAGAACCTATTTGGCTGGATCAGGTACCTCTACGTTTTGGACTGTTTTGTTCCAGAACCTATTTGGCTGGATCAGGTACCTCTTTTGGACGTTTTGGACTGTTTTGTTCCAGAACCTATTTGGCTGGATCAGGTACCTCTACGTTTTGGACTGTTTTGTTCCAGAACCTATTTGGCTGGATCAGGTACCTCTACGTTTTGGACTGTTTTGTTCCAGAACCTATTTGGCTGGATCAGGTACCTCTACGTTTTGGACTGTTTTGTTCCAGAACCTATTTGGCTGGATCAGGTACCTCTACGTTTTGGACTGTTTTGTTCCAGAACCTATTTGGCTGGATCAGGTACCTCTACGTTTTGGACTGTTTTGTTCCAGAACCTATTTGGCTGGATCAGGTACCTCTACGTTTTGGACTGTTTTGTTCCAGAACCTATTTGGCTGGATCAGGTACCTCTGTTTTGTTCCAGAACCTATTTGGCTGGATCAGGTACCTGGGACTGTTTTGTTCCAGAACCTATTTGGCTGGATCAGGTACCTCTACGTTTTGGACTGTTTTGTTCCAGAACCTATTTGGCTGGATCAGGTACCTCTACGTTTTGGACTGTTTTGTTCCAGAACCTATTTGGCTGGATCACCTACTGTTTTGTTCCAGAACCTATTTGGCTGGATCAGGTACCTCTACGTTTTGGACTGTTTTGTTCCAGAACCTATTTGGCTGGATCAGGTACCTTTTGGATGTTTTGTTCCAGAACCTGGCTGGATCAGGTACCTCTACGTTTTGGACTGTTTTGTTCCAGAACCTATTTGGCTGGATCAGGTACCTCTACGTTTTGGACTGTTTTGTTCCAGAACCTATTTGGCTGGATCAGGTACCTCTACGTTTTGGACTGTTTTGTTCCAGAACCTATTTGGCTGGATCAGGTACCTCTACGTTTTGGACTGTTTTGTTCCAGAACCTATTTGGCTGGATCAGGTACCTCTACGTTTTGGACTGTTTTGTTCCAGAACCTATTTGGCTGGATCAGGTACCTCTACGTTTTGGACTGTTTTGTTCCAGAACCTATTTGGCTGGATCAGGTACCTCTACGTTTTGGACTGTTTTGTTCCAGAACCTATTTGGCTGGATCAGGTACCTCTACGTTTTGGACTGTTTTGTTCCAGAACCTATTTGGCTGGATCAGGTACCTCTACGTTTTGGACTGTTTTGTTCCAGAACCTATTTGGCTGGATCAGGTACCTCTACGTTTTGGACTGTTTTGTTCCAGAACCTATTTGGCTGGATCAGGTACCTCTACGTTTTGGACTGTTTTGTTCCAGAACCTATTTGGCTGGATCAGGTACCTCTACGTTTTGGACTGTTTTGTTCCAGAACCTATTTGGCTGGATCAGGTACCTCTACGTTTTGGACTGTTTTGTTCCAGAACCTATTTGGCTGGATCAGGTACCTCTACGTTTTGGACTGTTTTGTTCCAGAACCTATTTGGCTGGATCAGGTACCTCTACGTTTTGGACTGTTTTGTTCCAGAACCTATTTGGCTGGATCAGGTACCTCTACGTTTTGGACTGTTTTGTTCCAGAACCTATTTGGCTGGATCAGGTACCTCTACGTTTTGGACTGTTTTGTTCCAGAACCTATTTGGCTGGATCAGGTACCTCTACGTTTTGGACTGTTTTGTTCCAGAACCTATTTGGCTGGATCAGGTACCTCTACGTTTTGGACTGTTTTGTTCCAGAACCTATTTGGCTGGATCAGGTACCTCTACGTTTTGGACTGTTTTGTTCCAGAACCTATTTGGCTGGATCAGGTACCTCTACGTTTTGGACTGTTTTGTTCCAGAACCTATTTGGCTGGATCAGGTACCTCTACGTTTTGGACTGTTTTGTTCCAGAACCTATTTGGCTGGATCAGGTACCTCTACGTTTTGGACTGTTTTGTTCCAGAACCTATTTGGCTGGATCAGGTACCTCTACGTTTTGGACTGTTTTGTTCCAGAACCTATTTGGCTGGATCAGGTACCTCTACGTTTTGGACTGTTTTGTTCCAGAACCTATTTGGCTGGATCAGGTACCTCTACGTTTTGGACTGTTTTGTTCCAGAACCTATTTGGCTGGATCAGGTACCTCTACGTTTTGGACTGTTTTGTTCCAGAACCTATTTGGCTGGATCAGGTACCTCTACGTTTTGGACTGTTTTGTTCCAGAACCTGTTTTGTTCCAGAACCTATTTGGCTGGATCAGGTACCTCTACGTTTTGGACTGTTTTGTTCCAGAACCTATTTGGCTGGATCAGGTACCTCTACGTTTTGGACTGTTTTGTTCCAGAACCTATTTGGCTGTTTTGTTCCAGATCAGGTACCTCTACGTTTTGGACTGTTTTGTTCCAGAACCTATTTGGCTGGATCAGGTACCTCTACGTTTTGGACTGTTTTGTTCCAGAACCTATTTGGCTGGATCAGGTACCTCTACGTTTTGGACTGTTTTGTTCCAGAACCTATTTGGCTGGATCAGGTACCTCTACGTTTTGGACTGTTTTGTTCCAGAACCTATTTGGCTGGATCAGGTACCTCTACGTTTTGGACTGTTTTGTTCCAGAACCTATTTGGCTGGATCAGGTACCTCTACGTTTTGGACTGTTTTGTTCCAGAACCTATTTGGCTGGATCAGGTACCTCTACGTTTTGGACTGTTTTGTTCCAGAACCTATTTGGCTGGATCAGGTACCTCTTTTGGACTGTTTTGTTCCACGTTTTGGACTGTTTTGTTCCAGAACCTATTTGGCTGGATCAGGTACCTCTACGTTTTGGACTGTTTTGTTCCAGAACCTATTTGGCTGGATCAGGTACCTCTACGTTTTGGACTGTTTTGTTCCAGAACCTATTTGGCTGGATCAGGTACCTCTACGTTTTGGACTGTTTTGTTCCAGAACCTATTTGGCTGGATCAGGTACCTCTACGTTTTGGACTGTTTTGTTCCAGAACCTATTTGGCTGGATCAGGTACCTCGTTTTGGACTGTTTTGTTCCAGAACCTATTTGGCTGGATCAGGTACCTCTACGTTTTGGACTGTTTTGTTCCAGAACCTATTTGGCTGGATCAGGTACCTCTACGTTTTGGACTGTTTTGTTCCAGAACCTATTTGGCTGGATCAGGTACCTCTACGTTTTGGACTGTTTTGTTCCAGAACCTATTTGGCTGGATCAGGTACCTCTACGTTTTGGACTGTTTTGTTCCAGAACCTATTTGGCTGGATCAGGTACCTCTTTGGACTGTTTTGTTCCAGAACCTATTTGGCTGGATTACCTCTACGTTTTGGACTGTTTTGTTCCAGAACCTATTTGGCTGGATCAGGATCAGGTACCTCTACGTTTTGGAGGTACCTCTACGTTTTGGACTGTTTTGTTCCAGAACCTATTTGGCTGGATCAGGTACCTCTACGTTTTGGACTGTTTTGTTCCAGAACCTATTTGGCTGGATCAGGTACCTCTACGTTTTGGACTGTTTTGTTCCAGAACCTATTTGGCTGGATCAGGTACCTCTACGTTTGGACTGTTTTGTTCCAGAACCTATTTGGCTGGATCAGGTACCTCTACGTTTTGGACTGTTTTGTTCCAGAACCTATTTGGCTGGATCAGGTACCTCTACGTTTTGGACTGTTTTGTTCCAGAACCTATTTGGCTGGATCAGGTACCTCTACGTTTTGGACTGTTTTGTTCCAGAACCTATTTGGCTGGATCAGGTACCTCTACGTTTTGGACTGTTTTGTTCCAGAACCTATTTGGCTGGATCAGGTACCTCTACGTTTTGGACTGTTTTGTTCCAGAACCTATTTGGCTGGATCAGGTACCTCTACGTTTTGGACTGTTTTGTTCCAGAACCTATTTGGCTGGATCAGGTACCTCTACGTTTTGGACTGTTTTGTTCCAGAACCTATTTGGCTGGATCAGGTACCTCTACGTTTTGGACTGTTTTGTTCCAGAACCTATTTGGCTGGATCAGGTACCTCTACGTTTTGGACTGTTTTGTTCCAGAACCTATTTGGCTGGATCAGGTACCTCTACGTTTTGGACTGTTTTGTTCCAGAACCTATTTGGCTGGATCAGGTACCTCTACGTTTTGGACTGTTTTGTTCCAGAACCTATTTGGCTGGATCAGGTACCTTTTTGGACTGTTTTGTTCCAGAACCTATTTGGCTGGATCAGGTACCTCTACGTTTTGGACTGTTTTGTTCCAGAACCTATTTGGCTGGATCAGGTACCTCTACGTTTTGGACTGTTTTGTTCCAGAACCTATTTGGCTGGATCAGGTACCTCTCGTTTTGGACTGTTTTGTTCCAGAACCTATTTGGCTGGATCAGGTACCTCTACGTTTTGGACTGTTTTGTTCCAGAACCTATTTGGCTGGATCAGGTACCTCTACGTTTTGGACTGTTTTGTTCCAGAACCTATTTGGCTGGATCAGGTACCTCTGGACGTTTTGGACTGTTTTGTTCCAGAACCTATTTGGCTGGATCAGGTACCTCTACGTTTTGGACTGTTTTGTTCCAGAACCTATTTGGCTGGATCACTGTTTTGTAGAACCTATTTGGCTGGATCAGGTACGTTTTGGACTGTTTTGTTCCAGAACCTATTTGGCTGGATCAGGTACCTCTACGTTTTGGACTGTTTTGTTCCAGAACCTATTTGGCTGGATCAGGTACCTCTTTGGACTGTTTTGGACTGTTTTGTTCCAGAACCTATTTGGCTGGATCAGGTACCTCTACGTTTTGGACTGTTTTTTCCTGGAACCTATTTGGACTGGATCCAGAACCTATTTGGCTCTCAGGTACCTTTTTGGACTGTTTTGTTCCAGAACCTATTTGGCTGGATCAGGTACCTCTACGTTTTGGACTGTTTTGTTCCAGAACCTATTTGGCTGGATCAGGTACCTCTACGTTTTGGACTGTTTTGTTCCAGAACCTATTTGGCTGGATCAGGTACCTCTACGTTTTGGACTGTTTTGTTCCAGAACCTATTTGGCTGGATCAGGTACCTCTACGTTTTGGACTGTTTTGTTCCAGAACCTATTTGGCTGGATCAGGTACCTCTACGTTTTGGACTGTTTTGTTCCAGAACCTATTTGGCTGGATCAGGTACCTCACGTTTTGGACTGTTTTGTTCCAGAACCTATTTGGCTGGATCAGGTACCTCTACGTTTTGGACTGTTTTGTTCCAGAACCTATTTGGCTGGATCAGGTACCTCTACGTTTTGGACTGTTTTGTTCCAGAACCTATTTGGCTGGATCAGGTACCTCTACGTTTTGGACTGTTTTGTTCCAGAACCTATTTGGCTGGATCAGGTACCTCTACGTTTTGGACTGTTTTGTTCCAGAACCTATTTGGCTGGATCAGGTACCTCTACGTTTTGGACTGTTTTGTTCCAGAACCTATTTGGCTGGATCAGGTACCTCTGGATCGTTTTTTTGGACTGTTTTGTTCCAGAACCTATTTGGCTGGATCAGGTACCTCTACGTTTTGGACTGTTTTGTTCCAGAACCTATTTGGCTGGATCAGGTACCTCTACGTTTTGGACTGTTTTGTTCCAGAACCTATTTGGCTGGATCAGGTACCTCTTTTGGACTGTTTTGTTCCAGAACCTATTTGGCTGGATTTCTTTTTGGACTGTTTTGTTCCAGAACCTATTTGGCTGGATCAGGTACCTCTACGTTTTGGACTGTTTTGTTCCAGAACCTATTTGGCTGGATCAGGTACCTCTACGTTTTGGACTGTTTTGTTCCAGAACCTATTTGGCTGGATCAGGTACCTCTACGTTTTGGACTGTTTTGTTCCAGAACCTATTTGGCTGGATCAGGTACCTCTACGTTTTGGACTGTTTTGTTCCAGAACCTATTTGGCTGGATCAGGTACCTCTACGTTTTGGACTGTTTTGTTCCAGAACCTATTTGGCTGGATCAGGTACCTGGATCTACTGTTTTGTTCCAGAACCTATTTGGCTTTTGTTCCTGTTTTGTTCCAGAACCTATTTGGCTGGATCAGGTACCTCTACGTTTTGGACTGTTTTGTTCCAGAACCTATTTGGCTGGATCAGGTACCTCTACGTTTTGGACTGTTTTGTTCCAGAACCTATTTGGCTGGATCAGGTACCTCTACGTTTTGTTCCAGAACCTATTTGTTTTGTTTTGGACCAGAACCTATTTGGCTGGATCAGGTACCTCTACGTTTTGGACTGTTTTGTTCCAGAACCTATTTGGCTGGATCAGGTACCTCTACGTTTTGGACTGTTTTGTTCCAGAACCTATTTGGCTGGATCAGGTACCTCTACGTTTTGGACTGTTTTGTTCCAGAACCTATTTGGCTGGATCAGGTACCTCTACGTTTTGGACTGTTTTGTTCCAGAACCTATTTGGCTGGATCAGGTACCTCTACGTTTTGGACTGTTTTGTTCCAGAACCTATTTGGCTGGATCAGGTACCTCTGGACGTTTTGGACTGTTTTGTTCCAGAACCTATTTGGCTGGATCAGGTACCTCTACGTTTTGGACTGTTTTGTTCCAGAACCTATTTGGCTGGATCAGGTACCTCTACGTTTTGGACTGTTTTGTTCCAGAACCTATTTGGCTGGATCAGGTACCTCTACGTTTTGGACTGTTTTGTTCCAGAACCTATTTGGCTGGATCAGGTACCTCTACGTTTTGGACTGTTTTGTTCCAGAACCTATTTGGCTGGATCAGGTACCTCTACGTTTTGGACTGTTTTGTTCCAGAACCTATTTGGCTGGATCAGGTACCTTTACTGTTTTGTTCCAGAACCTATTTGGCTGGATTTGTTCCTGTTTTGTTCCAGAACCTATTTGGCTGGATCAGGTACCTCTACGTTTTGGACTGTTTTGTTCCAGAACCTATTTGGCTGGATCAGGTACCTCTACGTTTTGGACTGTTTTGTTCCAGAACCTATTTGGCTGGATCAGGTACCTCTACGTTTTGGACTGTTTTGTTCCAGAACCTATTTGGCTGGATCAGGTACCTCTACGTTTGGACTGTTTTGTTCCAGAACCTATTTGGCTGGATCAGGTACCTCTACGTTTTGGACTGTTTTGTTCCAGAACCTATTTGGCTGGATCAGGTACCTCTACGTTTTGGACTGTTTTGTTCCAGAACCTATTTGGCTGGATCAGGTACCTGTTTTGTTCCAGAACGTTTTGGACTGTTTTGTTCCAGAACCTATTTGGCTGGATCAGGTACCTCTACGTTTTGGACTGTTTTGTTCCAGAACCTATTTGGCTGGATCAGGTACCTCTACGTTTTGGACTGTTTTGTTCCAGAACCTATTTGGCTGGATCAGGTACCTCTACGTTTTGGACTGTTTTGTTCCAGAACCTATTTGGCTGGATCAGGTACCTCTACGTTTTGGACTGTTTTGTTCCAGAACCTATTTGGCTGGATCAGGTACCTCTACGTTTTGGACTGTTTTGTTCCAGAACCTATTTGGCTGGATCAGGTACCTCTACGTTTTGGACTGTTTTGTTCCAGAACCTATTTGGCTGGATCAGGTACCTCTTTTGGACTGTTTTGTTCCAGAACCTATTTGGCTGGATCAGGTACCTCTACGTTTTGGACTGTTTTGTTCCAGAACCTATTTGGCTGGATCAGGTACCTCTGTTTTGACTGTTTTGTTCCAGAACCTATTTGGCTGGATCAGGTACCTCTACGTTTTGGACTGTTTTGTTCCAGAACCTATTTGGCTGGATCAGGTACCTCTACGTTTTGGACTGTTTTGTTCCAGAACCTATTTGGCTGGATCAGGTACCTCTACGTTTTGGACTGTTTTGTTCCAGAACCTATTTGGCTGGATCAGTTTTGGACTGTTTTGTTCCAGAACCTATTTGGCTGGATCAGGTACCTCTACGTTGGACTGTTTTGTTCCAGAACCTATTTGGCTGGATCAGGTACCTCTACGTTTTGGACTGTTTTGTTCCAGAACCTATTTGGCTGGATCAGGTACCTCTACGTTTTGGACTGTTTTGTTCCAGAACCTATTTGGCTGGATCAGGTACCTCTACGTTTTGGACTGTTTTGTTCCAGAACCTATTTGGCTGGATCAGGTACCTCTACGTTTTGGACTGTTTTGTTCCAGAACCTATTTGGCTGGATCAGGTACCTCTACGTTTTGGACTGTTTTGTTCCAGAACCTATTTGGCTGGATCAGGTACCTCTACGTTTTGGACTGTTTTGTTCCAGAACCTATTTGGCTGGATCAGGTACCTCTACGTTTTGGACTGTTTTGTTCCAGAACCTATTTGGCTGGATCAGGTACCTCTACGTTTTGGACTGTTTTGTTCCAGAACCTATTTGGCTGGATCAGGTACCTCTACGTTTTGGACTGTTTTGTTCCAGAACCTATTTGGCTGGATCAGGTACCTCTACGATCAGGTACCTGGATCTACGTTTTGGACTGTTTTGTTCCAGAACCTATTTGGCTGGATCAGGTACCTCTACGTTTTGGACTGTTTTGTTCCAGAACCTATTTGGCTGGATCAGGTACCTCTACGTTTTGGACTGTTTTGTTCCAGAACCTATTTGGCTGGATCAGGTACCTCTACGTTTTGGACTGTTTTGTTCCAGAACCTATTTGGCTGGATCAGGTACCTCTACGTTTTGGACTGTTTTGTTCCAGAACCTATTTGGCTGGATCAGGTACCTCTACGTTTTGGACTGTTTTGTTCCAGAACCTATTTGGCTGGATCAGGTACCTCTACGTTTTGGACTGTTTTGTTCCAGAACCTATTTGGCTGGATCAGGTACCTCTACGTTTTGGACTGTTTTGTTCCAGAACCTATTTGGCTGGATCAGGTACCTCTACGTTTTGGACTGTTTTGTTCCAGAACCTATTTGGCTGGATCAGGTACCTCTACGTTTTGGACTGTTTTGTTCCAGAACCTATTTGGCTGGATCAGGTACCTCTACGTTTTGGACTGTTTTGTTCCAGAACCTATTTGGCTGGATCAGGTACCTCTACGTTTTGGACTGTTTTGTTCCAGAACCTATTTGGCTGGATCAGGTACCTCTACGTTTTGGACTGTTTTGTTCCAGAACCTATTTGGCTGGATCAGGTACCTCTACTGTTTTGTTCCAGACTGTTTTGTTCCAGAACCTATTTGGCTGGATCAGGTACCTCTACGTTTTGGACTGTTTTGTTCCAGAACCTATTTGGCTGGATCAGGTACCTCTACGTTTTGGACTGTTTTGTTCCAGAACCTATTTGGCTGGATCAGGTACCTCTACGTTTACCTCTACGGACTGTTTTGTTCCAGAACCTATTTGGCTGGATCAGGTACCTCTACGTTTTGGACTGTTTTGTTCCAGAACCTATTTGGCTGGATCAGGTACCTCTACGTTTTGGACTGTTTTGTTCCAGAACCTATTTGGCTGGATCAGGTACCTCTACGTTTTGGACTGTTTTGTTCCAGAACCTATTTGGCTGGATCAGGTACCTCTACGTTTTGGACTGTTTTGTTCCAGAACCTATTTGGCTGGATCAGGTACCTCTACGTTTTGGACTGTTTTGTTCCAGAACCTATTTGGCTGGATCAGGTACCTCTAGAACGTTTTGGACTGTTTTGTTCCAGAACCTATTTGGCTGGATCAGGTACCTCTACGTTTTGGACTGTTTTGTTCCAGAACCTATTTGGCTGGATCAGGTACCTCTACGTTTTGGACTGTTTTGTTCCAGAACCTATTTGGCTGGATCAGGTACCTCTACGTTTTGGAACTGTTTTGTTCTGTTTTGTTCCAGAACCTATTTGGCTGGATCAGGTACCTCTACGTTTTGGACTGTTTTGTTCCAGAACCTATTTGGCTGGATCAGGTACCTCTACGTTTTGGACTGTTTTGTTCCAGAACCTATTTGGCTGGATCAGGTACCTCTACGTTTTGGACTGTTTTGTTCCAGAACCTATTTGGCTGGATCAGGTACCTCTACGTTTTGGACTGTTTTGTTCCAGAACCTATTTGGCTGGATCAGGTACCTCTACGTTTTGGACTGTTTTGTTCCAGAACCTATTTGGCTGGATCAGGTACCTCTACGTTTTGGACTGTTTTGTTCCAGAACCTATTTGGCTGGATCAGGTACCTCTACGTTTTGGACTGTTTTGTTCCAGAACCTATTTGGCTGGATCAGGTACCTCTACGTTTTGGACTGTTTTGTTCCAGAACCTATTTGGCTGGATCAGGTACCTCGTTTGGACTGTTTTGTTCCAGAACCTATTTGGCTGGATCAGGTACCTCTACGTTTTGGACTGTTTTGTTCCAGAACCTATTTGGCTGGATCAGGTACCTCTACGTTTGGACTGTTTTGTTCCAGAACCTATTTGGCTGGATCAGGTACCTCTACGTTTGGACTGTTTTGTTCCAGAACCTATTTGGCTGGTTCCAGATCTGGAGGTACCTCTACGTTTTGGACTGTTTTGTTCCAGAACCTATTTGGCTGGATCAGGTACCTCTACGTTTTGGACTGTTTTGTTCCAGAACCTATTTGGCTGGATCAGGTACCTCTACGTTTTGGACTGTTTTGTTCCAGAACCTATTTGGCTGGATCAGGTACCTCTACGTTTTGGACTGTTTTGTTCCAGAACCTATTTGGCTGGATCAGGTACCTCTACGTTTTGGACTGTTTTGTTCCAGAACCTATTTGGCTGGATCAGGTACCTCTACGTTTTGGACTGTTTTGTTCCAGAACCTATTTGGCTGGATCAGGTACCTCTACGTTTTGGACTGTTTTGTTCCAGAACCTATTTGGCTGGATCAGGTACCTCTTGTTTTGTTCCAGAACCTATTTGGCTGGATCAGGTACCTCTACGTTTTGGACTGTTTTGTTCCAGAACCTATTTGGCTGGATCAGGTACCTCTACGTTTTGGACTGTTTTGTTCCAGAACCTATTTGGCTGGATCAGGTACCTCTACGTTTTGGACTGTTTTGTTCCAGAACCTATTTGGCTGGATCAGGTACCTCTACGTTTTGGACTGTTTTGTTCCAGAACCTATTTGGCTGGATCAGGTACCTCTACGTTTTGGACTGTTTTGTTCCAGAACCTATTTGGCTGGATCAGGTACCTCTACGTTTTGAGAACTGTTTTGTTCCAGAACCTATTTGGCTGGATCAGGTACCTCTACGTTTTGGACTGTTTTGTTCCAGAACCTATTTGGCTGGATCAGGTACCTCTACGTTTTGGACTGTTTTGTTCCAGAACCTATTTGGCTGGATCAGGTACCTCTACGTTTTGGACTGTTTTGTTCCAGAACCTATTTGGCTGGATCAGGTACCTCTACGTTTTGGAGGTACCTCTGGATCGTTTTGGACTGTTTTGTTCCAGAACCTATTTGGCTGGATCAGGTACCTCTACGTTTTGGACTGTTTTGTTCCAGAACCTATTTGGCTGGATCAGGTACCTCTACGTTTTGGACTGTTTTGTTCCAGAACCTATTTGGCTGGATCAGGTACCTCTACGTTTTGGACTGTTTTGTTCCAGAACCTATTTGGCTGGATCAGGTACCTCTACGTTTTGGACTGTTTTGTTCCAGAACCTATTTGGCTGGATCAGGTACCTCTACGTTTTGGACTGTTTTGTTCCAGAACCTATTTGGCTGGATCAGGTACCTCTACGTTTTGGACTGTTTTGTTCCAGAACCTATTTGGCTGGATCAGGTACCTCTACGTTTTGGACTGTTTTGTTCCAGAACCTATTTGGCTGGATCAGGTACCTCTACGTTTTGGACTGTTTTGTTCCAGAACCTATTTGGCTGGATCAGGTACCTCTACGTTTTGGACTGTTTTGGAACTGTTTTGTTGTTTTGTCCAGAACCTATTTGGCTGGATCAGGTACCTCTACGTTTTTGGACTGTTTTGTTCCAGAACCTATTTGGCTGGATCAGGTACCTCTACGTTTTGGACTGTTTTGTTCCAGAACCTATTTGGCTGGATCAGGTACCTCTACGTTTTGGACTGTTTTGTTCCAGAACCTATTTGGCTGGATCAGGTACCTCTGGATCAGGTTTTGGACTGTTTTGTTCCAGAACCTATTTGGCTGGATCAGGTACCTCTACGTTTTGGACTGTTTTGTTCCAGAACCTATTTGGCTGGATCAGGTACCTCTACGTTTTGGACTGTTTTGTTCCAGAACCTATTTGGCTGGATCAGGTACCTCTACGTTTTGGACTGTTTTGTTCCAGAACCTATTTGGCTGGATCAGGTACCTCTACGTTTTGGACTGTTTTGTTCCAGAACCTATTTGGCTGGATCAGGTACCTCGTTTTGGACTGTTTTGTTCCAGAACCTATTTGGCTGGATCAGGTACCTGTTTTGTTTTGTTCCAGAACCTATTTGGCTGGATCAGGTACCTCTACGTTTTGGACTGTTTTGTTCCAGAACCTATTTGGCTGGATCAGGTACCTCTACGTTTTGGACTGTTTTGTTCCAGAACCTATTTGGCTGGATCAGGTACCTCTACGTTTTGGACTGTTTTGTTCCAGAACCTATTTGGCTGGATCAGGTGTTTTGTTCCAGAACCTATTTGGCTGGATCAGTTTTGGACTGTTTTGTTCCAGAACCTATTTGGCTGGATCAGGTACCTCTACGTTTTGGACTGTTTTGTTCCAGAACCTATTTGGCTGGATCAGGTACCTCTACGTTTTGGACTGTTTTGTTCCAGAACCTATTTGGCTGGATCAGGTACCTCTACGTTTTGGACTGTTTTGTTCCAGAACCTATTTGTGGATCCAGAACCTATTTGGCTGGATCAGGTACCTCTACGTTTTGGACTGTTTTGTTCCAGAACCTATTTGGCTGGATCAGGTACCTCTACGTTTTGTTCCAGAACTGTTTTGTTTTGGACCAGAACCTATTTGGCTGGATCAGGTACCTCTACGTTTTGGACTGTTTTGTTCCAGAACCTATTTGGCTGGATCAGGTACCTCTACGTTTTGGACTGTTTTGTTCCAGAACCTATTTGGCTGGATCAGGTACCTCTACGTTTTGGACTGTTTTGTTCCAGAACCTATTTGGCTGGATCAGGTACCTCTACGTTTTGGACTGTTTTGTTCCAGAACCTATTTGGCTGGATCAGGTACCTCTACGTTTTGGACTGTTTTGTTCCAGAACCTATTTGGCTGGATCAGGTACCTCTACGTTTTGGACTGTTTTGTTCCAGAACCTATTTGGCTGGATCAGGTACCTCTACGTTTTGGACTGTTTTGTTCCAGAACCTATTTGGCTGGATCAGGTACCTCTACGTTTTGGACTGTTTTGTTCCAGAACCTATTTGGCTGGATCAGGTACCTCTACGTTTTGGACTGTTTTGTTCCAGAACCTATTTGGCTGGATCAGGTACCTCTACGTTTTGGACTGTTTTGTTCCAGAACCTATTTGGCTGGATCAGGTACCTCTACGTTTTGGACTGTTTTGTTCCAGAACCTATTTGGCTGGATCAGGTACCTCTACGTTTGGACTGTTTTGTTCCAGAACCTATTTGGCTGGATCAGGTACCTCTACGTTTTGGACTGTTTTGTTCCAGAACCTATTTGGCTGGATCAGGTACCTCTACGTTTTGGACTGTTTTGTTCCAGAACCTATTTGGCTGGATCAGGTACCTCTACGTTTTGGACTGTTTTGTTCCAGAACCTATTTGGCTGGATCAGGTACCTCTACGTTTTGGACTGTTTTGTTCCAGAACCTATTTGGCTGGATCAGGTACCTCTACGTTTTGGACTGTTTTGTTCCAGAACCTATTTGGCTGGATCAGGTACCTCTACGTTTTGGACTGTTTTGTTCCAGAACCTATTTGGCTGGATCAGGTACCTCGTTTGGACTGTTTTGTTCCAGAACCTATTTGGCTGGATCAGGTACCTCTACGTTTTGGACTGTTTTGTTCCAGAACCTATTTGGCTGGATCAGGTACCTCTACGTTTTGGACTGTTTTGTTCCAGAACCTATTTGGCTGGATCAGGTACCTCTACGTTTTGGACTGTTTTGTTCCAGAACCTATTTGGCTGGATCAGGTACCTCGTTTTGGACTGTTTTGTTCCAGAACCTATTTGGCTGGATCAGGTACCTCTACGTTTTGGACTGTTTTGTTCCAGAACCTATTTGGCTGGATCAGGTACCTCTACGTTCTGTTTTGTTCCAGAACCTATTTGGCTGGATCAGGTACCTCTACGTTTGGACTGTTTTGTTCCAGAACCTATTTGGCTGGATCAGGTACCTCTACGTTTTGGACTGTTTTGTTCCAGAACCTATTTGGCTGGATCAGGTACCTCTACGTTTTGGACTGTTTTGTTCCAGAACCTATTTGGCTGGATCAGGTACCTCTACGTTTTGGACTGTTTTGTTCCAGAACCTATTTGGCTGGATCAGGTACCTCTACGTTTTGGACTGTTTTGTTCCAGAACCTATTTGGCTGGATCAGGTACCTCTACGTTTTGGACTGTTTTGTTCCAGAACCTATTTGGCTGGATCAGGTACCTCTACGTTTTGGACTGTTTTGTTCCAGAACCTATTTGGCTGGATCAGGTACCTCTACGTTTTGGACTGTTTTGTTCCAGAACCTATTTGGCTGGATCAGGTACCTCTACGTTTTGGACTGTTTTGTTCCAGAACCTATTTGGCTGGATCAGGTACCTCTACGTTTTGGACTGTTTTGTTCCAGAACCTATTTGGCTGGATCAGGTACCTGTTTTGTTCTACGTTTTGGACTGTTTTGTTCCAGAACCTATTTGGCTGGATCAGGTACCTCTACGTTTTGGACTGTTTTGTTCCAGAACCTATTTGGCTGGATCAGGTACCTCTACGTTTTGGACTGTTTTGTTCCAGAACCTATTTGGCTGGATCAGGTACCTCTACGTTTTGGACTGTTTTGTTCCAGAACCTATTTGGCTGGATCAGGTACCTCTACGTTTTGGACTGTTTTGTTCCAGAACCTATTTGGCTGGATCAGGTACCTCTACGTTTTGGACTGTTTTGTTCCAGAACCTATTTGGCTGGATCAGGTACCTCTACGTTTTGGACTGTTTTGTTCCAGAACCTATTTGGCTGGATCAGGTACCTCTTTTGGACTGTTTTGTTCCAGAACCTATTTGGCTGGATCAGGTACCTCTACGTTTTGGACTGTTTTGTTCCAGAACCTATTTGGCTGGATCAGGTACCTCTACGTTTTGGACTGTTTTGTTCCAGAACCTATTTGGCTGGATCAGGTACCTCTACGTTTTGGACTGTTTTGTTCCAGAACCTATTTGGCTGGATCAGGTACCTCTACGTTTTGGACTGTTTTGTTCCAGAACCTATTTGGCTGGATCAGGTACCTCTACGTTTTGGACTGTTTTGTTCCAGAACCTATTTGGCTGGATCAGGTACCTCTACGTTTTGGACTGTTTTGTTCCAGAACCTATTTGGCTGGATCAGGTACCTCTACGTTTTGGACTGTTTTGTTCCAGAACCTATTTGGCTGGATCAGGTACCTCTACGTTTTGGACTGTTTTGTTCCAGAACCTATTTGGCTGGATCAGGTACCTGTTTTGTTCTACGTTTTTGGACTGTTTTGTTCCAGAACCTATTTGGCTCAGGTACCTCAGTTTTGGACTGTTTTGTTCCAGAACCTATTTGGCTGGATCAGGTACCTCTACGGGACTGTTTTGTTCCAGAACCTATTTGGCTGGATCAGGTACCTCTACGTTTTTGGACTGTTTTGTTCCAGAACCTATTTGGCTGGACTTGGATCAGGTACCCTCTCGTTTTGGACTGTTTTGTTCCAGAACCTATTTGGCTGGATCAGGTACCTCTACGTTTTGGACTGTTTTGTTCCAGAACCTATTTGGCTGGATCAGGTACCTCTACGTTTTGGACTGTTTTGTTCCAGAACCTATTTGGCTGGATCAGGTACCTCCTACGTTTTGGACTGTTTTGTTCCAGAACCTATTTGGCTGGATCAGGTACCTCTACGTTTTGGACTGTTTTGTTCCAGAACCTATTTGGCTGGATCAGGTACCTCTACGTTTTGGACTGTTTTGTTCCAGAACCTATTTGGCTGGATCAGGTACCTCTACGTTTTGGACTGTTTTGTTCCAGAACCTATTTGGCTGGATCAGGTACCTCTACGTTTTGGACTGTTTTGTTCCAGAACCTATTTGGCTGGATCAGGTACCTCTACGTTTTGGACTGTTTTGTTCCAGAACCTATTTGGCTGGATCAGGTACCTCTACGTTTTGGACTGTTTTGTTCCAGAACCTATTTGGCTGGATCAGGTACCTCTACGTTTTGGACTGTTTTGTTCCAGAACCTATTTGGCTGGATCAGGTACCTCTACGTTTTGGACTGTTTTGTTCCAGAACCTATTTGGCTGGATCAGGTACCTCTACGTTTTGGACTGTTTTGTTCCAGAACCTATTTGGCTGGATCAGGTACCTCTACGTTTTGGACTGTTTTGTTCCAGAACCTATTTGGCTGGATCAGGTACCTCTTTTGGACTGTTTTGTTCCAGAACCTATTTGGCTGGATCAGGTACCTCGTTTTGGACTGTTTTGTTCCAGAACCTATTTGGCTGGATCAGGTACCTCGTTTTGTTTTGTTCCAGAACCTATTTGGCTGGATCAGGTACCTCTACGTTTTGGACTGTTTTGTTCCAGAACCTATTTGGCTGGATCAGGTACCTCTACGTTTGGACTGTTTTGTTCCAGAACCTATTTGTGGATCAGGTTGTTTTTGGACTGTTTTGTTCCAGAACCTATTTGGCTGGATCAGGTACCTCTACGTTTTGGACTGTTTTGTTCCAGAACCTATTTGGCTGGATCAGGTACCTCCTACGTTTTGGACTGTTTTGTTCCAGAACCTATTTGGCTGGATCAGGTACCTACGTTTTGGACTGTTTTGTTCCAGAACCTATTTGGCTGGATCAGGTACCTCTACGTTTTGGACTGTTTTGTTCCAGAACCTATTTGGCTCAGGTATCACTGTTTTGTTCCAGAACCTATTTGGCTGGATCAGGTACCTTTGTTTTGGACTGTTTTGTTCCAGAACCTATTTGGCTGGATCAGGTACCTCTACGTTTTGGACTGTTTTGTTCCAGAACCTATTTGGCTGGATCAGGTACCTCTACGTTTTGGACTGTTTTGTTCCAGAACCTATTTGGCTGGATCAGGTACCTCTACTGGATTTTGGACTGTTTTGTTCCAGAACCTATTTGGCTGGATCAGGTACCTCTACGTTTTGGACTGTTTTGTTCCAGAACCTATTTGGCTGGATCAGGTACCTCTACGTTTTGGACTGTTTTGTTCCAGAACCTATTTGGCTGGATCAGGTACCTCTACGTTTTGGACTGTTTTGTTCCAGAACCTATTTGGCTGGATCAGGTACCTCTACGTTTTGGACTGTTTTGTTCCAGAACCTATTTGGCTGGATCAGGTACCTCTACGTTTTGGACTGTTTTGTTCCAGAACCTATTTGGCTGGATCAGGTACCTCTACGTTTTGGACTGTTTTGTTCCAGAACCTATTTGGCTGGATCAGGTACCTCTACGTTTTGGACTGTTTTGTTCCAGAACCTATTTGGCTGGATCAGGTACCTCGTTTTGGACTGTTTTGTTCCAGAACCTATTTGGCTGGATCAGTACCTTACGTTTTGGACTGTTTTGTTCCAGAACCTATTTGGCTGGATCAGGTACCTCTACGTTTTGGACTGTTTTGTTCCAGAACCTATTTGGCTGGATCAGGTACCTCTACGTTTTGGACTGTTTTGTTCCAGAACCTATTTGGCTGGATCAGGTACCTCTACGTTTTGGACTGTTTTGTTCCAGAACCTATTTGGCTGGATCAGGTACCTCTACGTTTTGTTTTGTTCCAGAACCTATTTGGCTGGATCAGGTACCTGTTTTGGACTGTTTTGTTCCAGAACCTATTTGGCTGGATCAGGTACCTCTACGTTTTGGACTGTTTTGTTCCAGAACCTATTTGGCTGGATCAGGTACCTCTACGTTCTGGACTGTTTTGTTCCAGAACCTATTTGGCTGGATCAGGTACCTTTTTGGACTGTTTTGTTCCAGAACCTATTTGGCTGGATCAGGTACCTCTACGTTTTGGACTGTTTTGTTCCAGAACCTATTTGGCTGGATCAGGTACCTCTACGTTTTGGACTGTTTTGTTCCAGAACCTATTTGGCTGGATCAGGTACCTCTACGTTTTGGACTGTTTTGTTCCAGAACCTATTTGGCTGGATCAGGTACCTCTACGTTTTGGACTGTTTTGTTCCAGAACCTATTTGGCTGGATCAGGGACTGTTTTGTTCCAGAACCTATTTGGCTGGATCAGGTACCTCTTGGACTGTTTTGTTCCAGAACCTATTTGGCTGGATCAGGTACCTCTACGTTTTGGACTGTTTTGTTCCAGAACCTATTTGGCTGGATCAGGTACCTCTACGTTTGGACTGTTTTGTTCCAGAACCTATTTGGCTGGATCAGGTACCTCTACGTTTTGGACTGTTTTGTTCCAGAACCTATTTGGCTGGATCAGGTACCTCTACGGACTGTTTTGTTCCAGACTGTTTTGTTTTGGACTGTTTTGTTCAGAACCTATTTGGCTGGATCAGGTACCTCTACGTTTTGGACTGTTTTGTTCCAGAACCTATTTGGCTGGATCAGGTACCTCTACGTTTTGGACTGTTTTGTTCCAGAACCTATTTGGCTGGATCAGGTACCTCTACGTTTGGACTGTTTTGTTCCAGAACTGTTTTGTTTTGGACTGTTTTGTTCAGAACCTATTTGGCTGGATCAGGTACCTCTACGTTTTGGACTGTTTTGTTCCAGAACCTATTTGGCTGGATCAGGTACCTCTACGTTTTGGACTGTTTTGTTCCAGAACCTATTTGGCTGGATCAGGTACCTCTACGTTTTGGACTGTTTTGTTCCAGAACCTATTTGGCTGGATCAGGTACCTCTACGTTTTGGACTGTTTTGTTCCAGAACCTATTTGGCTGGATCAGGTACTCTACGTTTTGGACTGTTTTGTTCCAGAACCTATTTGGCTGGATCAGGTACCTCTTTTGGACTGTTTTGGCTGACTTTTTGTTCCAGAACCTATTTGGCTGGATCAGGTACCTCTACGTTTTGGACTGTTTTGTTCCAGAACCTATTTGGCTGGATCAGGTACCTCTACGTTTTGGACTGTTTTGTTCCAGAACCTATTTGGCTGGATCAGGTACCTCTACGTTTTGGACTGTTTTGTTCCAGAACCTATTTGGCTGGATCAGGTACCTCTACGTTTTGGACTGTTTTGTTCCAGAACCTATTTGGCTGGATCAGGTACCTCTACGTTTTGGACTGTTTTGTTCCAGAACCTATTTGGCTGGATCAGGTACCTCTACGTTTTGGACTGTTTTGTTCCAGAACCTATTTGGCTGGATCAGGTACCTCTACGTTTTGGACTGTTTTGAACCTATTCCTGGAGAACCTATTTTTGTTCCAGCTGGGATCAGGTACCTCTACGTTTTGGACTGTTTTGTTCCAGAACCTATTTGGCTGGATCAGGTACCTCTTTTGGACTGTTTTGTTCCAGAACCTATTTGGCTGGATCAGGTACCTCTACGTTTTGGACTGTTTTGTTCCAGAACCTATTTGGCTGGATCAGGTACCTCTATTTGCTGGACGTTTGTTTTGTTCCAGAACCTATTTGGCTGGATCAGGTTCTACGTTTTGGACTGTTTTGTTCCAGAACCTATTTGGCTGGATCAGGTACCTCTACGTTTTGGACTGTTTTGTTCCAGAACCTATTTGGCTGGATCAGGTACCTCTAGTTTTGGACTGTTTTGTTCCAGAACCTATTTGGCTGGATCAGGTACCTCTACGGGACTGTTTTGTTCCAGAACCTATTTGGCTGGATCAGGTACCTCTACGTTTTGGACTGTTTTGTTCCAGAACCTATTTGGCTGGATCAGGTACCTCTACTGTTTTGTTCCAGAACGTTTTGGACTGTTTTGTTCCAGAACCTATTTGGCTGGATCAGGTACCTCTACGTTTTGGACTGTTTTGTTCCAGAACCTATTTGGCTGGATCAGTTCCAGTACCTCTCAGGTACGTTTTGGACTGTTTTGTTCCAGAACCTATTTGGCTGGATCAGGTACCTCGTTTTGACTGTTTTGTTCCAGAACCTATTTTGGATCAGGACTGTTTTGTTTTGTTCCAGAACCTATTTGGCTGGATCAGGTACCTCTACGTTTTGGACTGTTTTGTTCCAGAACCTATTTGGCTGGATCAGGTACCTCTACGTTTTGGACTGTTTTGTTCCAGAACCTATTTGGCTGGATCAGGTACCTCTACGTTTTGGACTGTTTTGTTCCAGAACCTATTTGGCTGGATCAGGTACCTCTACGTTTTGGACTGTTTTGTTCCAGAACCTATTTGGCTGGATCAGGTACCTCTACGTTTTGGACTGTTTTGTTCCAGAACCTATTTGGCTGGATCAGGTACCTCTACGTTTTGGACTGTTTTGTTCCAGAACCTATTTGGCTGGATCAGGTACCTCTACGTTTTGGACTGTTTTGTTCCAGAACCTATTTGGCTGGATCAGGTACCTCTACGTTTTGGACTGTTTTGTTCCAGAACCTATTTGGCTGGATCAGGTACCTCTACGTTTTGGACTGTTTTGTTCCAGAACCTATTTGGCTGGATCAGGTACCTCTACGTTTTGGACTGTTTTGTTCCAGAACCTATTTGGCTGGATCAGGTACCTCTACGTTTTGGACTGTTTTGTTCCAGAACCTATTTGGCTGGATCAGGTACCTCTACGTTTTGGACTGTTTTGTTCCAGAACCTATTTGGCTGGATCAGGTACCTCTACGTTTTGGACTGTTTTGTTCCAGAACCTATTTGGCTGGATCAGGTACCTCTACGTTTTGGACTGTTTTGTTCCAGAACCTATTTGGCTGGATCAGGTACCTCACTGTTTTGTTCCAGTATTTGGCTGGATCAGGTACCTCTGTTTTACCTTTTGGACTGTTTTGTTCCAGAACCTATTTGGCTGGATCAGGTACCTCTACGTTTTGGACTGTTTTGTTCCAGAACCTATTTGGCTGGATCAGGTACCTCTACGTTTTGGACTGTTTTGTTCCAGAACCTATTTGGCTGGATCAGGTACCTACGTTTTGGACTGTTTTGTTCCAGAACCTATTTGGCTGGATCAGGTACCTCTACGTTTTGGACTGTTTTGTTCCAGAACCTATTTGGCTGGATCAGGTACCTCTACGTTTTGGACTGTTTTGTTCCAGAACCTATTTGGCTGGATCAGGTACCTTTGGACTGTTTTGTTCCAGAACCTATTTGGCTGGATCAGGTACCTGGACTGTTTTGTTCCAGAACCTATTTGGCTGGATCAGGTACCTCTACGTTTTGGACTGTTTTGTTCCAGAACCTATTTGGCTGGATCAGGTACCTCTACGTTTTGGACTGTTTTGTTCCAGAACCTATTTGGCTGGATCAGGTACCTCTACGTTTTGGACTGTTTTGTTCCAGAACCTATTTGGCTGGATCAGGTACCTCTACGTTTTGGACTGTTTTGTTCCAGAACCTATTTGGCTGGATCAGGTACCTCTACGTTTTGGACTGTTTTGTTCCAGAACCTATTTGGCTGGATCAGGTACCTCTGGACGTTTTGTTCCAGAACCTTTTGGACTGTTTTTTGTTCCAGAACCTATTTGGCTGGATCAGGTACCTCTACGTTTTGGACTGTTTTGTTCCAGAACCTATTTGGCTGGATCAGGTACCTCTACGTTTTGGACTGTTTTGTTCCAGAACCTATTTGGCTGGATCAGGTACCTCTACGTTTTGGACTGTTTTGTTCCAGAACCTATTTGGCTGGATCAGGTACCTCTACGTTTTGGACTGTTTTGTTCCAGAACCTATTTGGCTGGATCAGGTACCTTTGGACTGTTTTGTTCCAGAACCTATTTGGCTGATCAGGTACCTCTACGTTTTGGACTGTTTTGTTCCAGAACCTATTTGGCTGGATCAGGTACCTCTACGTTTTGGACTGTTTTGTTCCAGAACCTATTTGGCTGGATCAGGTACCTCTACGTTTTGGACTGTTTTGTTCCAGAACCTATTTGGCTGGATCAGGTACCTCGTTTTGGACTGTTTTGTTCCAGAACCTATTTGGCTGGATCAGGTACCTGTTTTGGACTGTTTTGTTCCAGAACCTATTTGGCTGGATCAGGTACCTCTACGTTTTGGACTGTTTTGTTCCAGAACCTATTTGTGGATCAGGTACCTGTTCCCAGAACCTATTTGGCTGGATCAGGTACCTCTACGTTTTGGACTGTTTTGTTCCAGAACCTATTTGGCTGGATCAGGTACCTCTACGTTTTGGACTGTTTTGTTCCAGAACCTATTTGGCTGGATCAGGTACCTCTACGTTTTGGACTGTTTTGTTCCAGAACCTATTTGGCTGGATCAGGTACCTCTTTTGGACGTTTTGGACTGTTTTGTTCCAGAACCTATTTGGCTGGATCAGGTACCTCTACGTTTTGGACTGTTTTGTTCCAGAACCTATTTGGCTGGATCAGGTACCTCTACGTTTTGGACTGTTTTGTTCCAGAACCTATTTGGCTGGATCAGGTACCTCTACGTTTTGGACTGTTTTGTTCCAGAACCTATTTGGCTGGATCAGGTACCTCTACGTTTTGGACTGTTTTGTTCCAGAACCTATTTGGCTGGATCAGGTACCTCTACGTTTTGGACTGTTTGTTCCAGAACCTATTTGGCTGGATCAGGTACCTCTACGTTTTGGACTGTTTTGTTCCAGAACCTATTTGGCTGGATCAGGTACCTCTACGTTTGGACTGTTTTGTTCCAGAACCTATTTGGCTGGATCAGGTACCTACGTTTTGGACTGTTTTGTTCCAGAACCTATTTGGCTGGATCAGGTACCTCTACGTTTTGGACTGTTTTGTTCCAGAACCTATTTGGCTGGATCAGGTACCTCTACGTTTTGGACTGTTTTGTTCCAGAACCTATTTGGCTGGATCAGGTACCTCTACGTTTTGGACTGTTTTGTTCCAGAACCTATTTGGCTGGATCAGGTACCTTGGACTGTTTTGTTCCAGAACCTATTTGGCTGGATCAGGTACCTCTACGTTTTGGACTGTTTTGTTCCAGAACCTATTTGGCTGGATCAGGTACCTCTACGTTTTGGACTGTTTTGTTCCAGAACCTGTTTTGGACTGTTTTGTTCCAGAACCTATTTGGCTGGATCAGGTACCTCTACGTTTTGGACTGTTTTGTTCCAGAACCTATTTGGCTGGATCAGGTACCTCTACGTTTTGGACTGTTTTGTTCCAGAACCTATTTGGCTGGATCAGGTACCTCTACGTTTTGGACTGTTTTGTTCCAGAACCTATTTGGCTGGATCAGGTACTACGTTTGTTTTGTTCCAGAACCTATTTGGCTGGATCAGGTACCTCTACGTTTTGGACTGTTTTGTTCCAGAACCTATTTGGCTGGATCAGGTACCTCTACGTTTGTTTTGTTCCAGAACTGTTTTGTTTTGGACCAGAACCTATTTGGCTGGATCAGGTACCTCTACGTTTTGGACTGTTTTGTTCCAGAACCTATTTGGCTGGATCAGGTACCTCTACGTTTTGGACTGTTTTGTTCCAGAACCTATTTGGCTGGATCAGGTACCTCTACGTTTTGGACTGTTTTGTTCCAGAACCTATTTGGCTGGATCAGGATCAGGGACTGTTTTGTTCCAGAACCTATTTGGCTGGATCAGGTTTGGACTGTTTTGTTCCAGAACCTATTTGGCTGGATCAGGTACCTCTTTTGGACTGTTTTGTTCCAGAACCTATTTGGCTGGATCAGGTACCTCTACGTTTGGACTGTTTTGTTCCAGAACCTATTTGGCTGGATCAGGTACCTCTACGTTTTGGACTGTTTTGTTCCAGAACCTATTTGGCTGGATCAGGTACCTCTACGTTTTGGACTGTTTTGTTCCAGAACCTATTTGGCTGGATCAGGTACCTCTACGTTTTGGACTGTTTTGTTCCAGAACCTATTTGGCTGGATCAGGTACCTCTACGTTTGTTTTTTGGACTGTTTTGTTCCAGAACCTATTTGGCTGGATCAGGTACCTCTACGCTTTGGACTGTTTTGTTCCAGAACCTATTTGGCTGGATCAGGTACCTCTACGTTTTGGACTGTTTTGTTCCAGAACCTATTTGGCTGGATCAGGTACCTCTACGTTTTGGACTGTTTTGTTCCAGACTGTTTTGTTTTGGACCAGAACCTATTTGGCTGGATCAGGTACCTCTACGTTTTGGACTGTTTTGTTCCAGAACCTATTTGGCTGGATCAGGTACCTCTACGTTTTGGACTGTTTTGTTCCAGAACCTATTTGGCTGGATCAGGTACCTCGTTTTGGACTGTTTTGTTCCAGAACCTATTTGGCTGGATCAGGTACCTCTACGTTTTGGACTGTTTTGTTCCAGAACCTATTTGGCTGGATCAGGTACCTCTACGTTTTGGACTGTTTTGTTCCAGAACCTATTTGGCTGGATCAGGTACCTCTACGTTTTGGACTGTTTTGTTCCAGAACCTTTTGGCTGGACTGTTTTGTTCCAGAACCTATTTGGCTGGATCAGGTACCTCTACGTTTTGGACTGTTTTGTTCCAGAACCTATTTGGCTGGATCAGGTACCTCTACGTTTTGGACTGTTTTGTTCCAGAACCTATTTGGCTGGATCAGGTACCTCTACGTTTTGGACTGTTTTGTTCCAGAACCTATTTGGCTGGATCAGGTACCTCTACGTTTTGGACTGTTTTGTTCCAGAACCTATTTGGCTGGATCAGGTACCTCTACGTTTGGACTGTTTTGTTCCAGAACCTATTTGGCTGGATCAGGTACCTCGTTTGGACTGTTTTGTTCCAGAACCTATTTGGCTGGATCAGGTACCTCGTTTTGGACTGTTTTGTACATCCAGAACCTATTTGGCTGGATCAGGGACTGTTTTGTTCCAGAACCTATTTGGCTGGATCAGGTACCTCTACGTTTGGACTGTTTTGTTCCAGAACCTATTTGGCTGGATCAGGTACCTCTACGTTTTGGACTGTTTTGTTCCAGAACCTATTTGGCTGGATCAGGTACCTCTACGTTTTGGACTGTTTTGTTCCAGAACCTATTTGGCTGGATCAGGTACCTCTACGTTTTGGACTGTTTTGTTCCAGAACCTATTTGGCTGGATCAGGTACCTCTACGTTTTGGACTGTTTTGTTCCAGAACCTATTTGGCTGGATCAGGTTCTCGTTTTGGACTGTTTTGTTCCAGAACCTATTTGGCTGGATCAGGTACCTCTACGTTTTGGACTGTTTTGTTCCAGAACCTATTTGGCTGGATCAGGTACCTACGTTTTGGACTGTTTTGTTCCAGAACCTATTTGGCTGGATCAGGTACCTCTACGGACTGTTTTGTTCCAGAACCTATTTGGCTGGATCAGGTACCTCTACGTTTGGACTGTTTTGTTCCAGAACCTATTTGGCTGGATCAGGTACCTCTACGTTTTGGACTGTTTTGTTCCAGAACCTATTTGGCTGGATCAGGTACCTCTACGTTTTGGACTGTTTTGTTCCAGAACCTATTTGGCTGGATCAGGTACCTCTACGTTTTGGACTGTTTTGTTCCAGAACCTATTTGGCTGGATCAGGTACCTCTACGCTTTGGACTGTTTTGTTCCAGAACCTATTTGGCTGGATCAGGTACCTCTACGTTTTGGACTGTTTTGTTCCAGAACCTATTTGGCTGGATCAGGTACCTCTACGTTTGGACTGTTTTGTTCCAGAACCTATTTGGCTGGATCAGGTACCTCGTTTTGGACTGTTTTGGACTGTTTTGTTCCAGAACCTATTTGGCTGGATCAGGTACCTCTACGTTTTGGACTGTTTTGTTCCAGAACCTATTTGGCTGGATCAGGTACCTCTACGTTTTGGACTGTTTTGTTCCAGAACCTATTTGGCTGGATCAGGTACCTCTACGTTTTGGACTGTTTTGTTCCAGAACCTATTTGGCTGGATCAGGTACCTCTACGTTTTGGACTGTTTTGTTCCAGAACCTATTTGGCTGGATCAGGTACCTCTACGTTTTGGACTGTTTTGTTCCAGAACCTATTTGGCTGGATCAGGTACCTCTACGTTTTGACTGTTTTGTTCCACTGTTTTGTTCCAGAACCTATTTGGCTGGATCAGGTACCTCTACGTTTTGGACTGTTTTGTTCCAGAACCTATTTGGCTGGATCAGGTACCTCTACGTTTTGGACTGTTTTGTTCCAGAACCTATTTGGCTGGATCAGGTACCTCTACGTTTTGGACTGTTTTGTTCCAGAACCTATTTGGCTGGATCAGGTACCTCTACGTTTTGGACTGTTTTGTTCCAGAACCTATTTGGCTGGATCAGGTACCTCTACGTTTTGGACTGTTTTGTTCCAGAACCTATTTGGCTGGATCAGGTACCTCTACGTTTTGGACTGTTTTGTTCCAGAACCTATTTGGCTGGATCAGGTACCTCACGTTTTGGACTGTTTTGTTCCAGAACCTATTTGGCTGGATCAGGTACCTCTACGTTTGGACTGTTTTGTTCCAGAACCTATTTGGCTGGATCAGGTACCTCTGTTTTGTTCCAGAACCTATTTGGCTTTTGGACTGTTTTGTTCCAGAACCTATTTGGCTGGATCAGGTACCTCTACGTTTTGGACTGTTTTGTTCCAGAACCTATTTGGCTGGATCACCTATTTGGCTGGAGGTACCTCTACGTTTTGGACTGTTTTGTTCCAGAACCTATTTGGCCTCTACGTTTTGGACTGTTTTGTTCCAGAACCTATTTGGCTGGATCAGGTACCTCTACGTTTTGGACTGTTTTGTTCCAGAACCTATTTGGCTGGATCAGGTACCTCTACGTTTTGGACTGTTTTGTTCCAGAACCTATTTGGCTGGATCAGGTACCTCTACGTTTTGGACTGTTTTGTTCCAGAACCTATTTGGCTGGATCAGGTACCTCTACGTTTTGGACTGTTTTGTTCCAGAACCTATTTGGCTGGATCAGGTACCTCTACGTTTTGGACTGTTTTGTTCCAGAACCTATTTGGCTGGATCAGGTACCTCTACGTTTTGGACTGTTTTGTTCCAGAACCTATTTGGCTGGATCAGGTACCTCTACGTTTTGGACTGTTTTGTTCCAGAACCTATTTGGCTGGATCAGGTACCTCTACGTTTTGGACTGTTTTGTTCCAGAACCTATTTGGCTGGATCAGGTACCTCTACGTTTTGGACTGTTTTGTTCCAGAACCTATTTGGCTGGATCAGGTACCTCTCGTTTTGGACTGTTTTGTTCCAGAACCTATTTGGCTGGATCAGGTACCTCTACGTTTTGGACTGTTTTGTTCCAGAACCTATTTGGCTGGATCAGGTACCTCTACGTTTTGGACTGTTTTGTTCCAGAACCTATTTGGCTGGATCAGGTACCTCTACGTTTTGGACTGTTTTGTTCCAGAACCTATTTGGCTGGATCAGGTACCTCTACGTTTTGGACTGTTTTGTTCCAGAACCTATTTGGCTGGATCAGGTACCTCTACGTTTTGGACTGTTTTGTTCCAGAACCTATTTGGCTGGATCAGGTACCTCTACGTTTTGGACTGTTTTGTTCCAGAACCTATTTGGCTGGATCAGGTAACCTTTTGACTTTTTGGAACCTGGGATCAGGTACCTCTACGTTTTGGACTGTTTTGTTCCAGAACCTATTTGGCTGGATCAGGTACCTCTACGTTTTGGACTGTTTTGTTCCAGAACCTATTTGGCTGGATCAGGTACCTGTTTTTGGACTGTTTTGTTCCAGAACCTATTTGGCTGGATCAGGTACCTCTACGTTTTGGACTGTTTTGTTCCAGAACCTATTTGGCTGGATCAGGTACCTCTACGTTTTGGACTGTTTTGTTCCAGAACCTATTTGGCTGGATCAGGTACCTCTTTTGGACTGTTTTGTTCCAGAACCTATTTGGCTGGATCAGGTACCTCTACGTTTTGGACTGTTTTGTTCCAGAACCTATTTGGCTGGATCAGGTACCTCTACGTTTTGGACTGTTTTGTTCCAGAACCTATTTGGCTGGATCAGGTACCTCTACGTTTTGGACTGTTTTGTTCCAGAACCTATTTGGCTGGATCAGGTACCTCTACGTTTTGGACTGTTTTGTTCCAGAACCTATTTGGCTGGATCAGGTACCTCTACGTTTTGGACTGTTTTGTTCCAGAACCTATTTGGCTGGATCAGGTACCTCTACGTTTTGGACTGTTTTGTTCCAGAACCTATTTGGCTGGATCAGGTACCTCTACGTTTTGGACTGTTTTGTTCCAGAACCTATTTGGCTGGATCAGGTACCTCTACGTTTTGGACTGTTTTGTTCCAGAACCTATTTGGCTGGATCAGGTACCTCTACGTTTTGGACTGTTTTGTTCCAGAACCTATTTGGCTGGATCAGGTACCTACGTTTTGGACTGTTTTGTTCCAGAACCTATTTGGCTGGATCAGGTACCTCTACGTTTTGGACTGTTTTGTTCCAGAACCTATTTGGCTGGATCAGGTACCTCTACGTTTTGGACTGTTTTGTTCCAGAACCTATTTGGCTGGATCAGGTACCTCTACGTTTTGGACTGTTTTGTTCCAGAACCTATTTGGCTGGATCAGGTACCTCTACGTTTTGGACTGTTTTGTTCCAGAACCTATTTGGCTGGATCAGGTACCTCTACGTTTTGGACTGTTTTGTTCCAGAACCTATTTGGCTGGATCAGGTACCTCTACGTTTTGGACTGTTTTGTTCCAGAACCTATTTGGCTGGATCAGGTACCTCTACGTTTTGGACTGTTTTGTTCCAGAACCTATTTGGCTGGATCAGGTACCTCTACGTTTTGGACTGTTTTGTTCCAGAACCTATTTGGCTGGATCAGGTACCTCTACGTTTTGGACTGTTTTGTTCCAGAACCTATTTGGCTGGATCAGGTACCTCTACGTTTTGGACTGTTTTGTTCCAGAACCTATTTGGCTGGATCAGGTACCTCTACGTCTGTTTTGTTCCAGAACCTATTTGGCTGGATCAGGTACCTCTACGTTTTGGACTGTTTTGTTCCAGAACCTATTTGGCTGGATCAGGTACCTCTACGTTTTGGACTGTTTTGTTCCAGAACCTATTTGGCTGGATCAGGTACCTCTACGTTTTGGACTGTTTTGTTCCAGAACCTATTTGGCTGGATCAGGTACCTCTACGTTTTGGACTGTTTTGTTCCAGAACCTATTTGGCTGGATCAGGTACCTCTACGTTTTGGACTGTTTTGTTCCAGAACCTATTTGGCTGGATCAGGTACCTCTTTTGTTCGTTTTGGACTGTTTTGTTCCAGAACCTATTTGGCTGGATCAGGTACCTCTACGTTTTGGACTGTTTTGTTCCAGAACCTATTTGGCTGGATCAGGTACCTCTACGTTTTGGACTGTTTTGTTCCAGAACCTATTTGGCTGGATCAGGATCACTGTTTTGTTCCAGAACCTATTTGGCTGGATCAGGTACCTTACGTTTTGGACTGTTTTGTTCCAGAACCTATTTGGCTGGATCAGGTACCTACGTTTTGGACTGTTTTGTTCCAGAACCTATTTGGCTGGATCAGGTACCTCTACGTTTTGGACTGTTTTGTTCCAGAACCTATTTGGCTGGATCAGGTACCTCTACGTTTTGGACTGTTTTGTTCCAGAACCTATTTGGCTGGATCAGGTACCTCTACGTTTTGGACTGTTTTGTTCCAGAACCTATTTGGCTGGATCAGGTACCTCTACGTTTTGGACTGTTTTGTTCCAGAACCTATTTGGCTGGATCAGGTACCTCTACGTTTTGGACTGTTTTGTTCCAGAACCTATTTGGCTGGATCAGGTACCTCTACGTTTTGGACTGTTTTGTTCCAGAACCTATTTGGCTGGATCAGGTACCTCTACGTTTTGGACTGTTTTGTTCCAGAACCTATTTGGCTGGATCAGGTACCTCTACGTTTTGGACTGTTTTGTTCCAGAACCTATTTGGCTGGATCAGGTACCTCTACGTTTTGGACTGTTTTGTTCCAGAACCTATTTGGCTGGATCAGGTACCTCTACGTTTTGGACTGTTTTGTTCCAGAACCTATTTGGCTGGATCAGGTACCTCTACGTTTTGGACTGTTTTGTTCCAGAACCTATTTGGCTGGATCAGGTACCTCTACGTTTTGGACTGTTTTGTTCCAGAACCTATTTGGCTGGATCAGGTACCTCTACGTTTTGGACTGTTTTGTTCCAGAACCTATTTGGCTGGATCAGGTACCTCTACGTTTTGGACTGTTTTGTTCCAGAACCTATTTGGCTGGATCAGGTACCTCTACGTTTTGGACTGTTTTGTTCCAGAACCTATTTGGCTGGATCAGGTACCTCTACGTTTTGGACTGTTTTGTTCCAGAACCTATTTGGCTGGATCAGGTACCTCTACGTTTTGGACTGTTTTGTTCCAGAACCTATTTGGCTGGATCAGGTACCTCTTTTTGGACTGTTTTGAACCTATTTGGCTGGACAGGTACCTCTACGTTTTGTTCCAGAACCTATTTGGCTGGATCAGGTACCTCTACGTTTTGGACTGTTTTGTTCCAGAACCTATTTGGCTGGATCAGGTACCTCTACGTTTTGGACTGTTTTGTTCCAGAACCTATTTGGCTGGATCAGGTACCTCTACGTTTTGACTGTTTTGTTCCAGAACCTATTTGGCTGGATCAGGTACCTGTTTTGGACTGTTTTGTTCCAGAACCTATTTGGCTGGATCAGGTACCTCTACGTTTTGGACTGTTTTGTTCCAGAACCTATTTGGCTGGATCAGGTACCTCTACGTTTTGGACTGTTTTGTTCCAGAACCTATTTGGCTGGATCAGGTACCTCTACGTTTTGGACTGTTTTGTTCCAGAACCTATTTGGCTGGATCAGGTACCTCTACGTTTTGGACTGTTTTGTTCCAGAACCTATTTGGCTGGATCAGGTACCTCTACGTTTTTTGGACTGTTTTGTTCCAGAACCTATTTGGCTGGATCAGGTACCTCTACGTTTTGGACTGTTTTGTTCCAGAACCTATTTGGCTGGATCAGGTACCTCTACGTTTTGGACTGTTTTGTTCCAGAACCTATTTGGCTGGATCAGGTACCTACGTTTGGACTGTTTTGTTCCAGAACCTATTTGGCTGGATCAGGTACCTCTACGTTTTGGACTGTTTTGTTCCAGAACCTATTTGGCTGGATCAGGGACTGTTTTGTTCCAGAACCTACGGATCAGGTTTTGGACTGTTTTGTTCCAGAACCTATTTGGCTGGATCAGGTACCTCTACGTTTTGGACTGTTTTGTTCCAGAACCTATTTGGCTGGATCAGGTACCTCTACGTTTTGGACTGTTTTGTTCCAGAACCTATTTGGCTGGATCAGGTACCTCTACGTTTTGGACTGTTTTGTTCCAGAACCTATTTGGCTGGATCAGGTACCTCTACGTTTTGGACTGTTTTGTTCCAGAACCTATTTGGCTGGATCAGGTACCTCTACGTTTTGGACTGTTTTGTTCCAGAACCTATTTGGCTGGATCAGGTACCTCTACGTTTTGGACTGTTTTGTTCCAGAACCTATTTGGCTGGATCAGGTACCTCTACGTTTTGGACTGTTTTGTTCCAGAACCTATTTGGCTGGATCAGGTACCTCTACGTTTTGGACTGTTTTGTTCCAGAACCTATTTGGCTGGATCAGGTACCTCTACGTTTTGGACTGTTTTGTTCCAGAACCTATTTGGCTGGATCAGGTACCTCTACGTTTTGGACTGTTTTGTTCCAGAACCTATTTGGCTGGATCAGGTACCTCTTTTGGACTGTTTTGTTCCAGAACCTATTTGGCTTTTGTTCCTGTTTTGTTCCAGAACCTATTTGGCTGGATCAGGTACCTCTACTGTTTTGTTCCAGAACCTATTTGGCTGGATCAGGTTTTTTGGACTGTTTTGTTCCAGAACCTATTTGGCTGGATCAGGTACCTCTACGTTTTGGACTGTTTTGTTCCAGAACCTATTTGGCTGGATCAGGTACCTCGTTTTGGACTGTTTTGTTCCAGAACCTATTTGGCTGGATCAGGTACCTCTACGTTTTGGACTGTTTTGTTCCAGAACCTATTTGGCTGGATCAGGTACCTCTACGTTTTGGACTGTTTTGTTCCAGAACCTATTTGGCTGGATCAGGTACTGTTTTGTTCCAGAACCTATTTGGCTGGATCAGTTTTGGACTGTTTTGTTCCAGAACCTATTTGGCTGGATCAGGTACCTCTACGTTTTGGACTGTTTTGTTCCAGAACCTATTTGGCTGGATCAGGTACCTCTACGTTTTGGACTGTTTTGTTCCAGAACCTATTTGGCTGGATCAGGTACCTCTACGTTTTGGACTGTTTTGTTCCAGAACCTATTTGGCTGGATCAGGTACCTCTACGTTTTGGACTGTTTTGTTCCAGAACCTATTTGGCTGGATCAGGTACCTCTACGTTTTGGACTGTTTTGTTCCAGAACCTATTTGGCTGGATCAGGTCAGTTTTGTTCCAGAACCTCTGGATCGTTTTGGACTGTTTTGTTCCAGAACCTATTTGGCTGGATCAGGTACCTCTACGTTTTTTGGACTGTTTTGTTCCAGAACCTATTTGGCTGGATCAGGTACCTCTACGTTTTGGACTGTTTTGTTCCAGAACCTATTTGGCTGGATCAGGTACCTCTACGTTTTGGACTGTTTTGTTCCAGAACCTATTTGGCTGGATCAGGTACCTCTTTTGGACTGTTTTGTTCCAGAACCTATTTGGCTGGATCAGTACCTCCAGAACCTATTTGGCTGGATCAGGTACCTCTACGTTTTGGACTGTTTTGTTCCAGAACCTATTTGGCTGGATCAGGTACCTCTACGTTTTGGACTGTTTTGTTCCAGAACCTATTTGGCTGGATCAGGTACCTCTACGTTTTGGACTGTTTTGTTCCAGAACCTATTTGGCTGGATCAGGTACCTCTACGTTTTGGACTGTTTTGTTCCAGAACCTATTTGGCTGGATCAGGTACCTCTACGTTTTGGACTGTTTTGTTCCAGAACCTATTTGGCTGGATCAGGTACCTCTACGTTTTGGACTGTTTTGTTCCAGAACCTATTTGGCTGGATCAGGTACCTCTACGTTTTGGACTGTTTTGTTCCAGAACCTATTTGGCTGGATCAGGTACCTCTACGTTTTGGACTGTTTTGTTCCAGAACCTATTTGGCTGGATCAGGTACCTCTACGTTTTGGACTGTTTTGTTCCAGAACCTATTTGGCTGGATCAGGTACCTCTACGTTTTGGACTGTTTTGTTCCAGAACCTATTTGGCTGGATCAGGTACCTCTACGTACCAGAACCTATTTGGCTGGATCAGGTACCTTTTTTGGACTGTTTTGTTCCAGAACCTATTTGGCTGGATCAGGTACCTCTACGTTTTGGACTGTTTTGTTCCAGAACCTATTTGGCTGGATCAGGTACCTCTACGTTTTGGACTGTTTTGTTCCAGAACCTATTTGGCTGGATCAGGTACCTCTACGTTTGGACTGTTTTGTTCCAGAACCTATTTGGCTGGATCAGGTACCTGTTTTGACTGTTTTGTTCCAGAACCTATTTGGCTGGATCAGGTACCTCTACGTTTTGGACTGTTTTGTTCCAGAACCTATTTGGCTGGATCAGGTACCTCTACGTTTTGGACTGTTTTGTTCCAGAACCTATTTGGCTGGATCAGGTACCTCTACGTTTTGGACTGTTTTGTTCCAGAACCTATTTGGCTGGATCAGGTACCTCTACGTTTTGGACTGTTTTGTTCCAGAACCTATTTGGCTGGATCAGGTACCTCTACGTTTTGGACTGTTTTGTTCCAGAACCTATTTGGCTGGATCAGGTACCTCTACGTTTTGGACTGTTTTGTTCCAGAACCTATTTGGCTGGATCAGGTACCTCTACGTTTTGGACTGTTTTGTTCCAGAACCTATTTGGCTGGATCAGGTACCTCTACGTTTTGGACTGTTTTGTTCCAGAACCTATTTGGCTGGATCAGGTACCTCTACGTTTTGGACTGTTTTGTTCCAGAACCTATTTGGCTGGATCAGGTACCTGGTTCCAGAACCTATTTGGCAGGTACCTCTACGTTTTGGACTGTTTTGTTCCAGAACCTATTTGGCTGGATCAGGTACCTCTACGTTTTGGACTGTTTTGTTCCAGAACCTATTTGGCTGGATCAGGTACCTCTACGTTTTGGACTGTTTTGTTCCAGAACCTATTTGGCTGGATCAGGTACCTCTACGTTTTGGACTGTTTTGTTCCAGAACCTATTTGGCTGGATCAGGTACCTCTACGTTTTGGACTGTTTTGTTCCAGAACCTATTTGGCTGGATCAGGTACCTCTACGTTTTGGACTGTTTTGTTCCAGAACCTATTTGGCTGGATCAGGTTTTGTTCCACCTCTGGCTGGACAGTTTTACGTTTTGGACTGTTTTGTTCCAGAACCTATTTGGCTGGATCAGGTAGAACCTCTGGATCGTTTTGGACTGTTTTGTTCCAGAACCTATTTGGCTGGATCAGGTACCTCTACGTTTTGGACTGTTTTGTTCCAGAACCTATTTGGCTGGATCAGGTACCTCTACGTTTTGGACTGTTTTGTTCCAGAACCTATTTGGCTGGATCAGGTACCTCTACGTTTTGGACTGTTTTGTTCCAGAACCTATTTGGCTGGATCAGGTACCTCTACGTTTTGGACTGTTTTGTTCCAGAACCTATTTGGCTGGATCAGGTACCTCTGTTTTGTTCCAGAACCTATTTGTTTACCTGGACTGTTTTGTTCCAGAACCTATTTGGCTGGATCAGGTACCTCTACGTTTTGGACTGTTTTGTTCCAGAACCTATTTGGCTGGATCAGGTACCTCTACGTTTGGACTGTTTTGTTCCAGAACCTATTTGGCTGGATCAGATCACTGTTTTGTTCCAGAACCTATTTGGCTGGATCAGGTTTTGGGACTGTTTTGTTCCAGAACCTATTTGGCTGGATCAGGTACCTCTACGTTTTGGACTGTTTTGTTCCAGAACCTATTTGGCTGGATCAGGTACCTCTACGTTTTGGACTGTTTTGTTCCAGAACCTATTTGGCTGGATCAGGTACCTCTACGTTTTGGACTGTTTTGTTCCAGAACCTATTTGGCTGGATCAGGTACCTCTACGTTTTGGACTGTTTTGTTCCAGAACCTATTTGGCTGGATCAGGTACCTCTACGTTTGGACTGTTTTGTTCCAGAACCTATTTGGCTGGATCAGGTACCTCTACGTTTTGGACTGTTTTGTTCCAGAACCTATTTGGCTGGATCAGGTACCTCTACGTTTTGGACTGTTTTGTTCCAGAACCTATTTGGCTGGATCAGAACCTATTTGGCTGGATCTCTACGTTTTGGACTGTTTTGTTCCAGAACCTATTTGGCTGGATCAGGTACCTCTACGTTTGGACTGTTTTGTTCCAGAACCTATTTGGCTGGATCAGGTACCTCTACGTTTTGGACTGTTTTGTTCCAGAACCTATTTGGCTGGATCAGGTACCTCTGGATCGTTTTGGACTGTTTTGTTCCAGAACCTATTTGGCTGGATCAGGTACCTCTACGTTTTGGACTGTTTTGTTCCAGAACCTATTTGGCTGGATCAGGTACCTCTACGTTTTGGACTGTTTTGTTCCAGAACCTATTTGGCTGGATCAGGTACCTCTACGTTTTGGACTGTTTTGTTCCAGAACCTATTTGGCTGGATCAGGTACCTCTACGTTTGGACTGTTTTGTTCCAGAACCTATTTGGCTGGATCAGGTACCTCTACGTTTTGGACTGTTTTGTTCCAGAACCTATTTGGCTGGATCAGGTACCTCACGTTTGGACTGTTTTGTTCCAGAACCTATTTGGCTGGATCAGGTACCTCTACGTTTTGGACTGTTTTGTTCCAGAACCTATTTGGCTGGATCAGGTACCTCTTTTGGACTGTTTTGTTCCAGAACCTGTTTTGTTCCCAGAACCTATTTGGCTGGATCAGGTACCTCTACGTTTTGGACTGTTTTGTTCCAGAACCTATTTGGCTGGATCAGGTACCTCTACGTTTTGTTTTGTTCCAGAACCTATTTGGCTGGATCAGGTACCTCTACGTTTTGGACTGTTTTGTTCCAGAACCTATTTGGCTGGATCAGGTACCTCTACGTTTTGGACTGTTTTGTTCCAGAACCTATTTGGCTGGATCAGGTACCTCTACGTTTTGGACTGTTTTGTTCCAGACTGTTTGGCTGGATCAGGTACCACTGTTTTGTTCCAGAACCTATTTGGCTGGATCAGGTACCTCTACGTTTTGGACTGTTTTGTTCCAGAACCTATTTGGCTGGATCAGGTACCTCTACGTTTTGGACTGTTTTGTTCCAGAACCTATTTGGCTGGATCAGGTACCTCTACGTTTTGGACTGTTTTGTTCCAGAACCTATTTGGCTGGATCAGGTACCTCTACGTTTTGGACTGTTTTGTTCCAGAACCTATTTGGCTGGATCAGGTACCTCTACGTTTTGGACTGTTTTGTTCCAGAACCTATTTGGCTGGATCAGGTACCTCTAGGGACTGTTTTGTTCCAGAACCTATTTGGCTGGATCAGGTACCTCTACGTTTGGACTGTTTTGTTCCAGAACCTATTTGGCTGGATCAGGTACCTCTACGTTTTGGACTGTTTTGTTCCAGAACCTATTTGGCTGGATCAGGTACCTTTTGGACTGTTTTGTTCCAGAACCTATTTGGCTGGATCAGGTACCTCTACGTTTTGGACTGTTTTGTTCCAGAACCTATTTGGCTGGATCAGGTACCTCTACGTTTTGGACTGTTTTGTTCCAGAACCTATTTGGCTGGATCAGGTACCTCTACGTTTTGGACTGTTTTGTTCCAGAACCTATTTGGCTGGATCAGGTACCTCTACGTTTTGGACTGTTTTGTTCCAGAACCTATTTGGCTGGATCAGGTACCTCTACGTTTTGGACTGTTTTGTTCCAGAACCTATTTGGCTGGATCAGGTACCTCTACGTTTTGGACTGTTTTGTTCCAGAACCTATTTGGCTGGATCAGGTACCTCTACGTTTTGGACTGTTTTGTTCCAGAACCTATTTGGCTGGATCAGGTACCTCTACGTTTTGGACTGTTTTGTTCCAGAACCTATTTGGCTGGATCAGGTACCTCTACGTTTTGGACTGTTTTGTTCCAGAACCTATTTGGCTGGATCAGGTACCTCTACGTTTTGGACTGTTTTGTTCCAGAACCTATTTGGCTGGATCAGGTACCTCTACTGTTTTGGACTGTTTTGTTCCAGAACCTATTTGGCTGGATCAGGTACCTCTTTTGGACTGTTTTCCAGAACCTATTTGACTGTTTTGTTTTGTTCCAGAACCTATTTGGCTGGATCAGGTACCTCTACGTTCTGGACTGTTTTGTTCCAGAACCTATTTGGCTGGATCAGGTACCTCTACGTTTGGACTGTTTTGTTCCAGAACCTATTTGGCTGGATCAGGTACCTCTACGTTTTGTTTTGTTCCAGAACCTATTTGGCTGGATCAGGTACCTCTACGTTTTGGACTGTTTTGTTCCAGAACCTATTTGGCTGGATCAGGTACCTCTACGTTTTGGACTGTTTTGTTCCAGAACCTATTTGGCTGGATCAGGTACCTCTACGTTTTGGACTGTTTTGTTCCAGAACCTATTTGGCTGGATCAGGTACCTCTACGTTTTGGACTGTTTTGTTCCAGAACCTATTTGGCTGGATCAGGTACCTCTACGTTTTGGACTGTTTTGTTCCAGAACCTATTTGGCTGGATCAGGTACCTCTACGTTTTGGACTGTTTTGTTCCAGAACCTATTTGGCTGGATCAGGTACCTCTACGTTTTGGACTGTTTTGTTCCAGAACCTATTTGGCTGGATCAGGTACCTCTACGTTTTGGACTGTTTTGTTCCAGAACCTATTTGGCTGGATCAGGTACCTCTACGTTTTGGACTGTTTTGTTCCAGAACCTATTTGGCTGGATCAGGTACCTCTTTTGGACTGTTTTGTTCCAGAACCTATTTGGCTGGATCAGGTACCTCTACGTTTTGTTTTGTTCCAGAACCTATTTGGCTGGATCAGGTACCTCTACGTTTTGGACTGTTTTGTTCCAGACCTATTTGGCTGGATTTGTTTTTGGACTGTTTTGTTCAGAACCTATTTGGCTGGATCAGGTACCTCTACGTTTTGGACTGTTTTGTTCCAGAACCTATTTGGCTGGATCAGGTACCTCTACGTTTTGGACTGTTTTGTTCCAGAACCTATTTGGCTGGATCAGGTACCTCTCGTTTGGACTGTTTTGTTCCACTGTTTTGTTTTGTTCCAGAACCTATTTGGCTGGATCAGGTACCTCTACGTTTTGGACTGTTTTGTTCCAGAACCTATTTGGCTGGATCAGGTACCTCTACGTTTGGACTGTTTTGTTCCAGAACCTATTTGGCTGGATCAGGTACCTCTACGTTTTGGACTGTTTTGTTCCAGAACCTATTTGGCTGGATCAGGTACCTCTACGTTTTGGACTGTTTTGTTCCAGAACCTATTTGGCTGGATCAGGGACTGTTTTGTTCCAGAACCTATTTGGCTGGATCAGGTACCTCACGTTTTGGACTGTTTTGTTCCAGAACCTATTTGGCTGGATCAGGTACCTCTACGTTTTGGACTGTTTTGTTCCAGAACCTATTTGGCTGGATCAGGTACCTCTACGTTTTGGACTGTTTTGTTCCAGAACCTATTTGGCTGGATCAGGTACCTCTACGTTTTGGACTGTTTTGTTCCAGAACCTATTTGGCTGGATCAGGTACCTCTACGTTTTGGACTGTTTTGTTCCAGAACCTATTTGGCTGGATCAGGTACCTCTACGTTTGGACTGTTTTGTTCCAGAACCTATTTGGCTGGATCAGGTACCTCTACGTTTTGGACTGTTTTGTTCCAGAACCTATTTGGCTGGATCAGGTACCTCTACGTTTTGGACTGTTTTGTTCCAGAACCTATTTGGCTGGATCAGGTACCTCTACGTTTTGGACTGTTTTGTTCCAGAACCTATTTGGCTGGATCAGGTACCTCTACGTTTTGGACTGTTTTGTTCCAGAACCTATTTGGCTGGATCAGGTACCTCGTTTTGGACTGTTTTGTTCCAGAACCTATTTGGCTGGATTTGTTTTGGACTGTTTTGTTCCAGAACCTATTTGGCTGGATCAGGTACCTCTACGTTTTGGACTTTTTGTTCCAGAACCTATTTGGCTGGATTTGTTCCAGAACCTATTTGGCTGGATCAGGTACCTCTACGTTCTGGACTGTTTTGTTCCAGAACCTATTTGGCTGGATCAGGTACCTCTACGTTCTGGACTGTTTTGTTCCAGAACCTATTTGGCTGGATCAGGTACCTCTACGTTTTGGACTTTGGACTGTTTTGTTCCAGAACCTATTTGGCTGGATCAGGTACCTCTACGTTTTGGACTGTTTTGTTCCAGAACCTATTTGGCTGGATCAGGTACCTCTACGTTTTGTTCCAGAACCTGGACTGTTTTGTTTTGTTCCAGAACCTATTTGGCTGGATCAGGTACCTCTGTTTTGTTCCAGAACCTATTTGGCTGGATCAGGTGGACTGTTTTGTTCCAGAACCTATTTGGCTGGATCAGGTACCTCTACGTTTTGGACTGTTTTGTTCCAGAACCTATTTGGCTGGATCAGGTACCTCTACGTTTTGGACTGTTTTGTTCCAGAACCTATTTGGCTGGATCAGGTACCTCTACGTTTTGGACTGTTTTGTTCCAGAACCTATTTGGCTGGATCAGGTACCTCTACGTTTTGGACTGTTTTGTTCCAGAACCTATTTGGCTGGATCAGGTACCTCTACGTTTTGGACTGTTTTGTTCCAGAACCTATTTGGCTGGATCAGGTACCTCTACGTTTTGGACTGTTTTGTTCCAGAACCTATTTGGCTGGATCAGGTACCTCACGTCGTTTGGACTGTTTTGTTCCAGAACCTATTTGGCTGGATTTGGACTGTTTTGTTCCAGAACCTATTTGGCTGGATCAGGTACCTCTACGTTTTGGACTGTTTTGTTCCAGAACCTATTTGGCTGGATCAGGTACCTCTACGTTTTGGACTGTTTTGTTCCAGAACCTATTTGGCTGGATCAGGTACCTCTACGTTTTGGACTGTTTTGTTCCAGAACCTATTTGGCTGGATCAGGTACACTGTTTTGTTCCAGAACCTATTTGGCTGGATCAGGTACCTTTTTGGACTGTTTTGTTCCAGAACCTATTTGGCTGGATCAGGTACCTCTACGTTTTGGACTGTTTTGTTCCAGAACCTATTTGGCTGGATCAGGTACCTCTACGTTCTGGACTGTTTTGTTCCAGAACCTATTTGGCTGGATCAGGTACCTCTACGTTTTGGACTGTTTTGTTCCAGAACCTATTTGGCTGGATCAGGTACCTCTACGTTTTGGACTGTTTTGTTCCAGAACCTATTTGGCTGGATCAGGTACCTCTACGTTTTGGACTGTTTTGTTCCAGAACCTATTTGGCTGGATCAGGTACCTCTACGTTTTGGACTGTTTTGTTCCAGAACCTATTTGGCTGGATCAGGTACCTCTACGTTTTGGACTGTTTTGTTCCAGAACCTATTTGGCTGGATCAGGTACCTCTACGTTTTGGACTGTTTTGTTCCAGAACCTATTTTTGGAACTGGATCAGGTACCTCTACGTTTTGGACTGTTTTGTTCCAGAACCTATTTGGCTGGATCAGGTACCTCTACGTTTTGGACTGTTTTGTTCCAGAACCTATTTGGCTGGATCAGGTACCTCTACGTTTTGGACTGTTTTGTTCCAGAACCTATTTGGCTGGATCAGGTACCTCTACGTTTTGGACTGTTTTGTTCCAGAACCTATTTGGCTGGATCAGGTACCTCTACGTTTTGGACTGTTTTGTTCCAGAACCTATTTGGCTGGATCAGGTACCTCTACGTTTTGGACTGTTTTGTTCCAGAACCTATTTGGCTGGATCAGGTACCTCTACGTTTTGGACTGTTTTGTTCCAGAACCTATTTGGCTGGATCAGGTACCTCTACGTTTTGGACTGTTTTGTTCCAGAACCTATTTGGCTGGATCAGGTACCTCTACGTTTTGGACTGTTTTGTTCCAGAACCTATTTGGCTGGATCAGGTACCTCTACGTTTTGGACTGTTTTGTTCCAGAACCTATTTGGCTGGATCAGGTACCTCTACGTTTTGGACTGTTTTGTTCCAGAACCTATTTGGCTGGATCAGGTACCTCTACGTTTTGGACTGTTTTGTTCCAGAACCTATTTGGCTGGATCAGGTACCTCTACGTTTTGGACTGTTTTGTTCCAGAACCTATTTGGCTGGATCAGGTACCTCTACGTTTTGGACTGTTTTGTTCCAGAACCTATTTGGCTGGATCAGGTACCTCTACGTTTTGTTCCAGAACTGGACTGTTTTGTTCCAGAACCTTCAGTTCCAGAACCTATTTGGCTGGATCAGGTACCTCTACGTTTGGACTGTTTTGTTCCAGAACCTATTTGGCTGGATCAGGTACCTCTACGTTTTGGACTGTTTTGTTCCAGAACCTATTTGGCTGGATCAGGTACCTCTACGTTTTGGACTGTTTTGTTCCAGAACCTATTTGGCTGGATCAGGTACCTCTACGTTTTGGACTGTTTTGTTCCAGAACCTATTTGGCTGGATCAGGTACCTCTACGTTTTGGACTGTTTTGTTCCAGAACCTATTTGGCTGGATCAGGTACCTCTACGTTTTGGACTGTTTTGTTCCAGAACCTATTTGGCTGGATCAGGTACCTCTACGTTTTGGACTGTTTTGTTCCAGAACCTATTTGGCTGGATCAGGTACCTCTACGTTTTGGACTGTTTTGTTCCAGAACCTATTTGGCTGGATCAGGTACCTCTACGTTTTGGACTGTTTTGTTCCAGAACCTATTTGGCTGGATCAGGTACCTCTACGTTTTGGACTGTTTTGTTCCAGAACCTATTTGGCTGGATCAGGTACCTCTACGTTTTGGACTGTTTTGTTCCAGAACCTATTTGGCTGGATCAGGTACCTCTACGTTTTGGACTGTTTTGTTCCAGAACCTATTTGGCTGGATCAGGTACCTCTACGTTTTGGACTGTTTTGTTCCAGAACCTATTTGGCTGGATCAGGTACCTCTACGTTTTGGACTGTTTTGTTCCAGAACCTATTTGGCTGGATCAGGTACCTCTACGTTTTGGACTGTTTTGTTCCAGAACCTATTTGGCTGGATCAGGTACCTCTACGTTTTGGACTGTTTTGTTCCAGAACCTATTTGGCTGGATCAGGTACCTCTACGTTTTGGACTGTTTTGTTCCAGAACCTATTTGGCTGGATCAGGTACCTCTACGTTTTGGACTGTTTTGTTCCAGAACCTATTTGGCTGGATCAGGTACCTCTACGTTTTGGACTGTTTTGTTCCAGAACCTATTTGGCTGGATCAGGTACCTCTACGTTTTGGACTGTTTTGTTCCAGAACCTATTTGGCTGGATCAGGTACCTCTGGATCGTTTTGGACTGTTTTGTTCCAGAACCTATTTGGCTGGATCAGGTACCTCTACGTTTTGGACTGTTTTGTTCCAGAACCTATTTGGCTGGATCAGGTACCTCTACGTTTTGGACTGTTTTGTTCCAGAACCTATTTGGCTGGATCAGGTACCTCTACGTTTTGGACTGTTTTGTTCCAGAACCTATTTGGCTGGATCAGGTACCTCTACGTTTTGGACTGTTTTGTTCCAGAACCTATTTGGCTGGATCAGATCACGGGACTGTTTTGTTCCAGAACCTATTTGGCTGGATCAGGTACCTTTTTGGACTGTTTTGTTCCAGAACCTATTTGGCTGGATCAGGTACCTCTACGTTTTGGACTGTTTTGTTCCAGAACCTATTTGGCTGGATCAGGTACCTCTACGTTTTGGACTGTTTTGTTCCAGAACCTATTTGGCTGGATCAGGTACCTCTACGTTTTGGACTGTTTTGTTCCAGAACCTATTTGGCTGGATCAGGTACCTCTACGTTTTGGACTGTTTTGTTCCAGAACCTATTTGGCTGGATCAGGTACCTCTACGTTTTGGACTGTTTTGTTCCAGAACCTATTTGGCTGGATCAGGTACCTCTACGTTTTGGACTGTTTTGTTCCAGAACCTATTTGGCTGGATCAGGTACCTCTACGTTTTGGACTGTTTTGTTCCAGAACCTATTTGGCTGGATCAGGTACCTCTACGTTTTGGACTGTTTTGTTCCAGAACCTATTTGGCTGGATCAGGTACCTCTACGTTTTGGACTGTTTTGTTCCAGAACCTATTTGGCTGGATCAGGTACCTCTACGTTTTGGACTGTTTTGTTCCAGAACCTATTTGGCTGGATCAGGTACCTCTACGTTTTGGACTGTTTTGTTCCAGAACCTATTTGGCTGGATCAGGTACCTCTACGTTTTGTTTTGTTCCAGAACCTATTTGGCTGGATCAGGACTGTTTTGTTCCAGAACCTATTTGGCTGGATCAGGTACCTCTACGTTTTGACTGTTTTGTTCCAGAACCTATTTGGCTGGATCAGGTACCTCTACGTTTTGGACTGTTTTGTTCCAGAACCTATTTGGCTGGATCAGGTACCTCTACGTTTTGGACTGTTTTGTTCCAGAACCTATTTGGCTGGATCAGGTACCTCTACGTTTTGGACTGTTTTGTTCCAGAACCTATTTGGCTGGATCAGGTACCTCTACGTTTTGGACTGTTTTGTTCCAGAACCTATTTGGCTGGATCAGGTACCTCTACGTTTTGGACTGTTTTGTTCCAGAACCTATTTGGCTGGATCAGGTACCTCTACGTTTTGGACTGTTTTGTTCCAGAACCTATTTGGCTGGATCAGGTACCTCTACGTTTTGGACTGTTTTGTTCCAGAACCTATTTGGCTGGATCAGGTACCTCTACGTTTTGGACTGTTTTGTTCCAGAACCTATTTGGCTGGATCAGGTACCTCTACGTTTTGGACTGTTTTGTTCCAGAACCTATTTGGCTGGATCAGGTACCTCTACGTTTTGGACTGTTTTGTTCCAGAACCTATTTGGCTGGATCAGGTACCTCTACGTTTTGGACTGTTTTGTTCCAGAACCTATTTGGCTGGATCAGGTACCTCTACGTTTTGGACTGTTTTGTTCCAGAACCTATTTGGCTGGATCAGGTACCTTTGGACTGTTTTGTTCCAGAACCTATTTGGCTTTTGGACTGTTTTGTTCCAGAACCTATTTGGCTGGATCAGGTACCTATTTGCGTTTTTGGACTTTTTGTTCCAGAACTACGTTTTGGACTGTTTTGTTCCAGAACCTATTTGGCTGGATCAGGTACCTCTACGTTTTGGACTGTTTTGTTCCAGAACCTATTTGGCTGGATCAGGTACCTATTTGGCTGGATCAGGTTTTGGACTGTTTTGTTCCAGAACCTATTTGGCTGGATCAGGTACCTCTACGTTTTGGACTGTTTTGTTCCAGAACCTATTTGGCTGGATCAGGTACCTCTACGTTTTGGACTGTTTTGTTCCAGAACCTATTTGGCTGGATCAGGTACCTCTACGTTTTGGACTGTTTTGTTCCAGAACCTATTTGGCTGGATCAGGTACCTCTACGTTTTGGACTGTTTTGTTCCAGAACCTATTTGGCTGGATCAGGTACCTCTACGTTTTGGACTTTTTGTTCCAGAACCTATTTGGCTTTTGTTCTGTTTTGTTCCAGAACCTATTTGGCTGGATCAGGTACCTCTACGTTTTGGACTGTTTTGTTCCAGAACCTATTTGGCTGGATCAGGTACCTCTACGTTTTGGACTGTTTTGTTCCAGAACCTATTTGGCTGGATCAGGTACCTCTACGTTTTGGACTGTTTTGTTCCAGAACCTATTTGGCTGGATCAGGTACCTCTACGTTTTGGACTGTTTTGTTCCAGAACCTATTTGGCTGGATCAGGTACCTCTACGTTTTGGACTGTTTTGTTCCAGAACCTATTTGGCTGGATCAGGTACCTCTACGTTTTGGACTGTTTTGTTCCAGAACCTATTTGGCTGGATCAGGTACCTCTACGTTTTGGACTGTTTTGTTCCAGAACCTATTTGGCTGGATCAGGTACCTCTACGTTTTGGACTGTTTTGTTCCAGAACCTATTTGGCTGGATCAGGTACCTCTACGTTTTGGACTGTTTTGTTCCAGAACCTATTTGGCTGGATCAGGTACCTCTACGTTTTGGACTGTTTTGTTCCAGAACCTATTTGGCTGGATCAGGTACCTCTACGTTTTGGACTGTTTTGTTCCAGAACCTATTTGGCTGGATCAGGTACCTCTTTTGGACTGTTTTGTTCCAGAACCTATTTGGCTGGATCAGGTACCTCTACGTTTTGGACTGTTTTGTTCCAGAACCTATTTGGCTGGATCAGGTACCTCTACGTTTTGGACTGTTTTGTTCCAGAACCTATTTGGCTGGATCAGGTACCTCTACGTTTTGGACTGTTTTGTTCCAGAACCTATTTGGCTGGATCAGGTACCTCTACGTTTTGGACTGTTTTGTTCCAGAACCTATTTGGCTGGATCAGGTACCTCTACGTTTTGGACTGTTTTGTTCCAGAACCTATTTGGCTGGATCAGGTACCTCTACGTTTTGGACTGTTTTGTTCCAGAACCTATTTGGCTGGATCAGGTACCTCTACGTTTGGACTGTTTTGTTCCAGAACCTATTTGGCTGGATCAGGTACCTCTACGTTTTGGACTGTTTTGTTCCAGAACCTATTTGGCTGGATCAGGTACCTCTACGTTTTGGACTGTTTTGTTCCAGAACCTATTTGGCTGTTTTGTTTTTGTTCCAGAACCTATTTGGCTGGATCAGGTACCTCTACGTTTTGGACTGTTTTGTTCCAGTTCCAGAACCTATTTTGGCTGGATCAGGTACCTCTACGTTTTGGACTGTTTTGTTCCAGAACCTATTTGGCTGGATCAGGTACCTCTACGTTTTGGACTGTTTTGTTCCAGAACCTATTTGGCTGGATCAGGTACCTCTACGTTTTGGACTGTTTTGTTCCAGAACCTATTTGGCTGGATCAGGTACCTCTACGTTTTGGACTGTTTTGTTCCAGAACCTATTTGATCAGGTACCTCTTTTTGGACTGTTTGTTCCAGAACCTATTTGGCTGGATCAGGTACCTCTACGTTTTGGACTGTTTTGTTCCAGAACCTATTTGGCTGGATCAGGTACCTCTACGTTTTGGACTGTTTTGTTCCAGAACCTATTTGGCTGGATCAGGTAACTCTACGTTTTGGACTGTTTTGTTCCAGAACCTATTTGGCTGGATCAGGTACCTCTACGTTTTGGACTGTTTTGTTCCAGAACCTATTTGGCTGGATCAGGTACCTCTACGTTTTGGACTGTTTTGTTCCAGAACCTATTTGGCTGGATCAGGTACCTCTACGTTTTGGACTGTTTTGTTCCAGAACCTATTTGGCTGGATCAGGTACCTCTGGATCACGTTTTGGACTGTTTTGTTCCAGAACCTATTTGGCTGGATCAGGTACCTCTACGTTTTGGACTGTTTTGTTCCAGAACCTATTTGGCTGGATCAGGTACCTCTACGTTTTGGACTGTTTTGTTCCAGAACCTATTTGGCTGGATCAGGTACCTCTACGTTCTGGACTGTTTTGTTCCAGAACCTATTTGGCTGGATCAGGTACCTCTACGTTTTGGACTGTTTTGTTCCAGAACCTATTTGGCTGGATCAGGTACCTCTACGTTTTGGACTGTTTTGTTCCAGAACCTATTTGGCTGGATCAGGTACCTCTACGTTCTGGACTGTTTTGTTCCAGAACCTATTTGGCTGGATCAGGTACCTCTACGTTTTGGACTGTTTTGTTCCAGAACCTATTTGGCTGGATCAGGTACCTCTACGTTTTGGACTGTTTTGTTCCAGAACCTATTTGGCTGGATCAGGTACCTCTACGTTTTGGACTGTTTCGTTCCAGAACCTATTTGGCTGGATCAGGTACCTCTACGTTTTGGACTGTTTTGTTCCAGAACCTATTTGGCTGGATCAGGTACCTCTACATTTTGGACTGTTTTGTTCCAGAACCTATTTGGCTGGATCAGGTACCGCTACGTTTTGGACTGTTTTGTTCCAGAACCTATTTGGCTGGATCAGGTACCTCTCGTGGCATGAAAAATAATTGTCACTGATTATGATTATAAAAGCGTTCCAAGTTGATCTGAATTGCCTCTTCGTTAATTATCCTGCCCTGCAACATCGCACCCTGTTTGAGACCAACACGTGGCCATGGCTGTGTGAGTAGCAAGCCTCTCTCACAGAACTAGAATGAGATTCACTTTCTGTGTTCTCTCTCCCTCTCTCTGTTCTGATAGACATGAACCTGCAACTCCCGTCTGTCCAGCGTTGCACTTCATCATTTATTTAGTTACAGAATCAAGGCTGTCTGTTCAGAAAGAAATGAAATGATTCAGTGTGTCCTACTACACCATGAGAAGGTCTATCATTTAGCCACAGAGGATCAATCGTTTCTTTTGACAAACTGCCTGGCTGTGGATTGTGTGTAGCCCAATAACAAGGCCTACAGTCAGGGATGTGCATCTGTCAGTGAACTACAGCATGCAGACAAAACAGGCCGTTCACAATATTTCAAATACAAATCGCAGGGAAACTCAGGTTGGAAAGCAAATGTCTCCCGCATAAAAGAGAAGACTCTAATCTGTCTGCTGCAGGCTGGCAAAATATTTGATCAACTTCTAAATATTGTTTCACATAGTAAAGAGAGAGAGAGGCTTTTGGCACGAACACATCAGACGTCACTGGTGAGTGATCTGAGCATCATTAGGTGAGTGATCTGAGCATCATTAGGTGAGTGATCTGAGCATCATTAGGTGAGTGATCTGAACATCATTAGGTGAGTGATCTGAGCATCATTAGGTGAGTGACCTGAGCATCATTAGGTGAGTGATCTGAGCATCATTAGGTGAGTGATCTGAACATCATTAGGTGAGTGATCTGAGCATCATTAGGTGAGTGACCTGAGCATCATTAGGTGAGTGATCTGAGCATCATTAGGTGAGTGACCTGAGCATCATTAGGTGAGTGATCTGAACATCATTAGGTGAGTGATCTGCTCATCATTAGGTGAGTGATCTGAGCATCATTAGGTGAGTGACCTGAGCATCATTAGGTGAGTGACCTGAGCATCATTAGGTGAGTGATCTGCTGATCATTAGGTGAGTGATCTGAACATCATTAGGTGAGTGATCTGCTCATCATTAGGTGAGTGATCTGAGCATCATTAGGTGAGTGACCTGAGCATCATTAGGTGAGTGATCTGAGCATCATTAGGTGAGTGATCTGCTCATCATTAGGTGAGTGATCTGAGCATCACCAGTGAGTGATCTGAGCATCATTAGGTGAGTGATCTGAGCATCATTAGGTGAGTGATCTGCTCATCATTAGGTGAGTCAGTGAAACTGGAAAGCATTTTTAGGACTATATTTTCCTCCTCACATCAAGACCCGGACTATTGATGGGTTCAAGACAAGGTCGATTTGTATTGATCTCAGATTCTCAGTTTGTCAGTGTCAGAGTCGCCTGTCATTTCAATGATTTGTGAGTTATTGAAAAAGATTCTGCCAGACTCCAGTCATCTACAGAACTGCATGAAATGTATTGATAAAAGACTTTCCCCGGACCCTCGACTACTAAACATGTTCCCAGTGTGTGCAACCTGTGTAAGTGCCTCTACTCTACTGCTCTACGCCACGACGCAAATGTGATGATATGCATGGAAGGATTTATTATAAAAGGGGTTGTTTTTTCTCAGGCATTCTGGTATCTCAGAACCCCCAGAACCCCCCCCCCCTCCCCCTTTTGGTTCCGGAATCTCCCAATTTACAAATGAAGCGCTGGAAACATCACAATCTGTCATTTCAGCCTTTGTTTTATGACTCAAGCAGTTCAGATTATTGAGCTTTCTGTCTTGACAGATGAAAAACAGCAACAAAAAAAACTCAGCTTTCCACTGACAGGAAGCCAAAAGGCAAAGGAAGAGATGGAGGGAAGGAGAGAGATAAAGAGGAATAGAAAGAGAGAGTTGGCAGAGAGAGAGAAAGAGAGCTGGCAGAGGGAGAGAAAGAGAGAGCTGGCAGAGGGAGATAAAGAGGAATAGAAAGAGAGAGCTGGCAGAGAGAGAGAAAGAGAGCTGGCAGAGGGAGAGAAAGAGAGCTGGCAGAGGGAGAGAAAGAGAGAGCTGGCAGAGAGAGATAAAGAGGAATAGAAAGAGAGAGCTGGCAGAGAGAGAGAAAGAGAGCTGGCAGAGGGAGAGAAAGAGAGCTAGCAGAGAGAGAGAAAGAGAGCTGGCAGAGGGAGAGAAAGAGAGAGCTGGCAGAGAGAGATAAAGAGAACTGGCAGAGGGAGAGAAAGAGAGAGCTGGCAGAGAGAGATAAAGAGGAATAGAAAGAGAGAGCTGGCAGAGAGAGAGAAAGAGAGAGCTGCCAGTGTCAACGTCAACAGTGAAGAGGCAACTCCGGGATGCTGGCCTTCTAGGCAGAGTTGCAAAGAAAAAGCCATATCTCAGACTGGCCAATGAAAAAGAAGGTTTTGAACATGTGTGTGTATGTATATGTATGTATGTATGTGTGTGTGTGTGTGTGTGTGTGTGTGTGTGTGTGTGTGTGTGTGTGTGTGTGTGTGTGTGTGTGTGTGTGTGTGTGTGTGTGTGTGTGCCCGTGTTATTGGTCTGTCTACCTATGTGTCCTCACCAGGCAGCAGCAGGGTTAGTCCAGGGTGCTGGCCACAGTGAGGTCTGTAGATCTGTAGGACAAGCTGAGTGTGTGAGGACAGCTCCTGACAGATGAACTCTACAGATGACACACGACCTGCCTGAACAAACCCCAACGCTGGGAACAACAGGAGCTGATGAGGAGAGACAGAGAGAGAGAGGGGAGGAAAGAGGAAGAGAGAGAGAGAGAGAAGGGGAGGAGAGACAGAGGACAGAGAGAGAGAGAGAGAGAGAGAGAGAGAGGGGGAGAGAGAGAGAGAGAGAGAGAGAGAGAGAGAGGAAGGAAATAAAGAGAGGGGAGGGTGAGAGGGGGTGGAGGAGGAGGAAAACATATTTTAGAGTGACTGTATGAGTGTGTAGACAGAGTTTGAAAGTGCGTGTGTAGTGATATTGTGTGTCTCTCCCCACCTCTATGCTCCTGGCTGGTGGTTCAGGGGAGGAGAGCGGTGTGGGGGCGGGGCTACAGAGAGGTCTGTGGGTGGGGAAAACAGCCAAGCCCACCAGGTACACCCCCGCATCAGGAACACGCACTGGAGAGAGAGAGAGAGAGAGAGATGGGGGGGGGGGGGTGAGAGAGAGAGAGAGAGAGAGAAAAAGGGAGAGAGGAAACATCACTTATATCACCCTCAGATCTTCAGAGAGGAAGACAGGAAAAGGGAACAGTATTTAAGACAGGAAAAGGGAACAGTATTTAAGACAGGAAAGGGGAACAGTATTTAAGACAGGAAAAGGGAACAGTATTTAAGACAGGAAAGGGGAACAGTATTTAAGACAGGAAAAGGGAACAGTATTTAAGACAGGAAAAGGGAACAGTATTTAAGACAGGAAAAGGGAACAGTATTTAAGACAGGAAAAGGGAACAGTATTTAATACAGGAAAAGGGAACAGTATTTAAGACAGGAAAAGGGAACAGTATTTAAGACAGGAAAAGGGAACAGTATTTAAGACAGGAAAAGGGAACAGTATTTAAGACAGGAAAAGGGAACAGTATTTAAGACAGGAAAAGGGAACAGTATTTAAGACAGGAAAAGGGAACAGTATTTAAGACAGGAAAAGGGAACAGTATTTAAGACAGGAAAAGGGAACAGTATTTAAGACAGGAAAAGGGAACAGTATTTAAGACAGGAACAGGGAACAGTATTTAAGACAGGAAAAGGGAACAGTATTTAAGACAGGAAAAGGGAACAGTATTTAAGACAGGAAAAGGGAACATTATTTAAGACAGGAAAAGGGAACAGTATTTAAGACAGGAAAAGGGAACAGTATTTAAGACAGGAAAAGGGAACAGTATTTACTGAAGATTAATACTCTTTGAACAAGGAATGCCTCTACAGCATCAAACTTCAATTTAAAATGGTAAAATATGTACATCTTCCCCATCGTAATGACCCACGATAAAATAGTCAACTTGAAGAAGAGAGGAGAGAAGATAGGAGAAGAGGAGACGAGAAGAGAGGGGAGGGGGGAGGAGAGGGGAGGGGGAGGAGAGGAGAGGGGAGGGAGAGCCCTGAAGACGATGAGATGTAAGAACAGATGTCTCTGTTGACTGAACTTAAACACACACCCCTGATATGGTGTGTGTGTGTGTGTGTGTTTTTGTATTTTTTTTATTTCACCTTTATTTAACCAGGTAGGCTAGTTGAGAACAAGTTCTCATTTGCAACTGCGACCTGGCCAAGATAAAGCTTAGCAGTGTGAGCAGACAACACAGAGTTACACATGGAGTAAACAATTAACAATTAAGTCAATAACACAGTACAAAAAAGGCGAGTCTATATACATTGTGTGCAAAAGGCACGTGTGTGTGTGTGTGTGTGTGTGTGTGTGTGTGTGTGTGTGTGTGTGTGTGTGTGTGTGTGTGTGTGTGTGTGTGTGTGTGCAGCAGGCAAATAAATACCTTAGACCTCAACTCTGTGCAAAAGGCACGTGTGTGTGTGTGTGTGTGTGTGTGTGTGTGTGTGTGTGTGTGTGTGTGTGTGTGTGTGTGTGTGTGTGTGTGTGTGTGTGTGTGCAGCAGGCAAATAAATACCTTAGACCTCAACTCAATCAATTTTGAATGTGACTAATATGAAGAAAACACTATCCTAGTAGTACTACTGGAGAAAACACTATCCTAGTAGTACTACTGTAGAAAACACTATCCTAGTTGTACTACTGGAGAAAACACTATCCTAGTAGTACTACTGGAGAAAACACTATTCTAGTAGTACTACTGGAGAAAACACTATCCTAGTAGTACTACTGGAGAAAACACTATCCTAGTAGTACTACTGTAGAAAACACCATCCTAGTAGTACTACTGTAGAAAACACCATCCTAGTAGTACTACTGGAGAAAACACTATTCTAGTAGTACTACTGGAGAAAACACTATTCTAGTAGTACTACTGTAGAAAACACTATCCTAGTAGTACTACTGGAGAAAACACTATCCTAGTAGTACTACTGGAGAAAACACTATCCTAGAAGTACTAGTGGAGAAAACACTATCCTAGTAGTACTACTGTAGAAAACACTATCCTAGTAGTACTACTGGAGAAAACACTATTCTAGTAGTACTACTGGAGAAAACACTATTCTAGTAGTACTACTGGAGAAAACACTATCCTAGTAGTACTACTGTAGAAAACACTATCCTAGTAGTACTACTGGAGAAAACACTATCCTAGTAGTACTACTGGAGAAAACACTATCCTAGAAGTACTAGTGGAGAAAACACTATCCTAGTAGTACTACTGTAGAAAACACTATCCTAGTAGTACTACTGGAGAAAACACTATCCTAGTAGTACTACTGGAGAAAACACTATCCTAGTAGTACTACTGGAGAAAACACTATCCTAGTAGTACTACTGTAGAAAACACTATCCTAGTAGTACTACTGTAGAAAACACTATCCTAGTAGTGCTACTGGAGAAAACACTATCCTAGTAGTACTACTGGAGAAAACACTATCCTAGTAGTACTACTGTAGAAAACACTATCCTAGTAGTACTACTGTAGAAAACACTATCCTAGTAGTGCTACTGGAGAAAACACTATCCTAGTAGTACTACTGGAGAAAACACTATCCTAGTAGTACTACTGGAGAAAACACTATCCTAGTAGTACTACTGTAGAAAACACTATCCTAGTAGTACTACTGTAGAAAACACTATCCTAGTAGTACTACTGGAGAAAACACTATCCTAGTAGTACTACTGTAGAAAACACTATCCTAGTAGTACTACTGGAGAAAACACTATCCTAGTAGTACTACTGTAGAAAACACTATCCTAGTAGTACTACTGTAGAAAACACTATCCTAGTAGTACTACTGGAGAAAACACTATCCTAGTAGTACTACTGGAGAAAACACTATCCTAGTAGTACTACTGTAGAAAACACTATCCTAGTAGTACTACTGAAGAAAACACTATCCTAGTAGTACTACTGGAGAAAACACTATCCTAGTTGTGTTGGTGTGTGTGTTCCTCAACCTTGGTGTGTGTGTGTGTGTGTGTGTGTGTGTGTGTGTGTGTGTGTGTGTGTGTGTGTGTGTGTGTGTGTGTGTAACAGACAGTGTAACAGAGAGGGTAACAGAGAGGGTATGTAACAGAGAGGGTAACAGAGAGGGTATGTAACAGAGAGGGTAACAGAGAGGGTATGTAACAGAGAGGGTAACAGAGAGGGTATGCAACAGAGAGGGTAACAGAGAGGGTAACAGAGAGGGTATGTAACAGAGAGGGTAAGAGAGGGTATGTAACAGAGAGGGTAACAGAGAGGGTATGTAACAGAGAGGGTAAGAGAGAGGGTAACAGAGAGGGTATGTAACAGAGAGGGTAACAGAGAGGGTATGTAACAGAGAGGGTAACAGAGAGGGTAACAGAGAGGGTAACAGAGAGGTTAACAGATAGTGTAACAGAGAGGGTAACAGAGAGGGTATGTAACAGAGAGGGTAACAGAGAGGGTAACAGATAGTGTAACAGATAGTGTAACAGAGAGGGTAACAGAGAGGGTAACAGAGAGGGTATGTAAACAGAGAGGGTAACAGAGAGGGTAACAGTGTGAGAGACAGTCATGGTAGGGGGGGGGCTGCAGCTGCTGTAAAGGAAGAGTCAACAGATACACATCTGGCAGAGTGGTCCCGCTAAGCGTGTGTGTGTGTGTGTCTAGTCTCCTACCTTGGGGGCTGTACTGGCAGACGTAGGCCCGTTTAGTGCTGCAGGGGTGTGAGCTGGGCAGAGCTGTGTGGTCTAGAGACACACACACTTTCCCCCGAACCAGCGTAGCCCGGTCTCTCCCTCCGCCCTCGCCCTCCAGCGCCTCCGATCCGTCCACCCAACGCAGCGAGCCTGGAGAGTCCACGTCACTGAGACCCAACCAAACACTACGCTCCCTGTAGGGGGTAGAGAACACACACCTCACAAACACACACACACACACATTATAGAGACCACACACACCTTACACACACACACATTATAGAGACCACACACACCTTACACACACACACATTATAGAGAACACACACCTCACAGACACACACATTATAGAGACCACACACACCTTACACACACACACATTATAGAGAACACACACCTCACAGACACACACATTATAGAGACCACACACACCTTACACACACACACACATTATAGAGAACACACACACCTTACACACACACACATTATAGAGAACACACACCTCACAGACACACACATTATAGAGAACACACACCTCACACACACACACATTATAGAGAACACACACCTCACAAACACACACACACACACACACACATTATAGAGACCACACACACCTTACACACACACACACACACATTATAGAGAACACACACACCTTACACACACACACATTATAGAGACCACACACACCGTACACACACACACACACATTATAGAGACCACACACACCTTACACACACACACACACATTATAGAGAACACACACACCTTACACACACACACATTATAGAGAACACACACCTCACAGACACAAACATTATAGAGAACACACACCTCACAGACACACACATTATAGAGACCACACACACCTTACACACACAAACATTATAGAGAACACACACCTCACAGACACACACATTATAGAGAACACACACACACACACACATTATAGAGAACACGCACCTTACACACACACACACACATTATAGAGACCACACACACCTTATACACACACACATTATAGAGAACACACACCTCACACACACACATTATAGAGACCACCCACACCTTACAGACACACACATTATAGAGATCACACACACCTTACACACACACACATTATAGAGAACACACACCTTACAGACACACACATTATAGAGGACACACACCTTACACACACACACACATTATAGAGAACACACACCTTACACACACACACACACATTATAGAGACCACACACACCTTACACACACACATTATAGAGACCACACACCTTATACACAACACACACATTATAGAGACCACACCCACCTTACACACACACACATTATAGAGAACACACACCTTACAGACACACACATTATAGAGAACACACACCTTACACACACACACACATTATAGAGACCACACACACCTTACACACACACACACATTATAGAGAACACACACCTCACAGACACACACATTATAGAGAACACACACGTTACACACACACACACACACATTATAGAGAACACACACCTTACACACACACACATTATAGAGACCACACACCTCACACACACACACACACATTATAGAGACCACACACACCTTACACACACACACATTATAGAGACCACACACACCTCACAGACACAAACATTATAGAGACCACACACACCTTACACACACACATTATAGAGACCACACACACCTCACAGACACAAACATTATAGAGAACACACACCTTACACACACACATTATAGAGACCACACACCTCACACACACACACACACACACACACACACACACATTATAGAGACCACACACACCTTACACACACACACATTATAGAGACCACACACACCTCACAGACACACATTATAGAGACCACACACACCTTACACACACACATTATAGAGACCACACACACCTTATACACACACACATTATAGAGAACACACACCTTACACACACACACACACATTATAGAGAACACACACCTTATACACACACACACATTATAGAGACCACACACCTTATACACAACACACACATTATAGAGACCACACACACCTTACAGACACACACATTATAGAGACCACACAACCTTACACACACACACATTATAGAGAACACACACCTTATACACACACACACATTATAAAGACCACACACCTTATACACAACACACACATTATAGAGACCACACACACCTTACAGACACACACATTATAGAGACCACACAACCTTACACACACACACATTATAGAGAACACACACCTTATATACAACACACACATTATAGAGACCACACACACCTTACACACACACACACATTATAGAGACCACACACACCTCACACACACACATTATAGAGACCACACACACCTTACACACACACACATTATAGAGACCACACACACCTCACAGACACACACATTATAGAGAACACACACCTCACACACACACACATTATAGAGACCACACACACCTTACACACACACACATTATAGAGACCACACACACCTCACAGACACACACATTATAGAGACCACACATGTTTAGCGAACACACACATACATGTTAGCGAAGGAGACCACACACACACACATACACACACATGTACACACACACACACACATACACACACATGTACACACATGTGTGTGTGTGTGTGTGTGTGTGTGTGTGTGTGTGTGTGTGTGTGTGTGTGTGTGTGTGTGTGTGTGTGTGTGTGTGTGTGTGTACATGTGCACCTCATGACTTGCTATAGCTGAGCTCTGACACTGCTGTAATGAGTTGAACGTAAAACGACTGTGTTACAATATGAACACTAGTTACAGGATTAATTAACACTAGTTACAGGATTAATTAACACTAGTTACAGGATTAATTAACACTAGTTACAGGATTCATTTCTAAACTGTGTCACAAAACCACTCAGTTTCCGAACCTACTTCTCCCCACTGAGGAAAAGAAACCAGTCAGTTTCCGAACCTACTTCTCCCCACTGAGGAAAAGAAACCACTCAGTTTCCGAACCTACTTCTTCCCACTGAGGAAAAGAAACCACTCAGTTTCCGAACCTACTTCTCCCCACTGAGGAAAAGAAACCACTCAGTTTCCGAACCTACTTCTCCCCACTGAGGAAAAGAAACCACTCAGTTTCCGAACCTACTGGTTCCTGATTCCTTTAACTCCAGTTACAGTTCCTGTCCAGAGTCCAAGTGGAATGGTTGTTTCTGCTCTCTGAACGCTTCAACAACAGACCTTCATTACAGAGCACCGTTCATTCACATTATCTCAATTCAATTCTAAACTCTACTCTCCTCTACTCTACTCTCCTCTCCTCTACTCTCCTCTCATCTCCTCTCCTCTACTCTCCTCTCCTCTCCTCTCCTCTCCTCTCCTCTACTCTACTCTCTCTCAATTCAATTCAAGAGGCTTTATTGTCATGGGAAACGTGTTAACATTGCCAAAGCAAGTGAGGTAGATCCTTTACAAAAGTGAAATAAACAATAAAAAATTAATAGTAAACATTACACATACAGAAGTTTCAAAACAATAAAGACATTACAAATGTCATATTATATATATATATATATATATATATATATATATATATATATATATATATATATATATATATATATATATATATATATATATATATATATACAGTGTTGTAACAATGTACAAATGGTTAAAGTACACAAGGGAAAATAAATAAGCATAAATATGTTTTGTATTTACAATGGTGTTTGTTCTTCACTGGTTGCCCTTTTCTCGTGGCAACAGGTCACAAATCTTCCTGCTGTGATGGCACACTGTGGAATTTAACCCAGTAGAGGGAGTTTATCAGAATTGTTGTCAAATTCTTTGTGATTCTGTGTAATCTGAGGGAAATATGTCTCTCTAATACGGTCATACATTGGGCAGGAGGTTAGGAAGTGCAGCTCAGTTTCCACCTCATTTTGTGGGCAGCGAGCACATAGCCTGTCTTCTCTTGAGAGCCATGTCTGCCTACGGCAGCCTTTCTCAATAGCAAGGCTATGCTCACTGAGTCTGTACATAGTCAAAGCTTTCCTTACATTTGGGTCAGTCACAGTGGTCAGGTATTCTGCCGCTGTGTACTCTCTGTTTAGGGCCAAAAAGCATTCTAGTTTGCTCTGTTTTTTTGTTAATTCTTTCCAATGTATCAAGTAATTATCTTTTTGTTTTCTCATGATTTTCTTGGGTCTAATTGTGCTGCTGTCCTGGGGCTCTGTGGGGTGTGTTTGTGTTTGTGAACAGAGCCCCAGAACCAACTTGCTTAGGGGACTCTTCTCCAGGTTCATCTCTCTGTAGGTGATGACTTTGTTGTGGAAGGTTTGGGAATCGCTTCCTTTTAGGAGGTTATAGAATTTAACGGCTCTTTTCTGGATGTTGGTAATCAGTGGGTATCGGCCTAATTCTGCTCTGCATGCATTATTTGGTGTTCTACGTTGTACACAGAGGATATTTTTGCAGAATTCTGCATGCAGAGTCTCAATTTGGTGTTTGTCCCATTTTGTGAAATCTTGGTTGGTGAGCGGACCCCAGACCTCACAACCGTAAAGGGCAATGGGCTCTATGACTGATTCAAGTATTTTTAGCCAGATCCTAATTGTTATATTGAATTTTATGTTCCTTTTGATGGCATAGAATGCCCTTCTTGCCTTGTCTCTCAGATCGTTCACAGCTTTGTGGAAGTTACCTGTGGCGCTGATGTTTAGGCCGAGGTATGTATAGTTTT
>NC_088216.1:13426568-13441568 GCF_036934945.1 Oncorhynchus masou masou
CATTCTAGAACATATCACACGTCCTTTACACATTCTAGAACATATCACACTTCCTCTACACATTCTAGAACATATCACACTTCCTTTACACATTCTAGAACATATCACACTTCCTCTACACATTCTAGAACATATCACACTTCCTCTACACATTCTATAACATATCACACTTCCTTTACACATTCTAGAACATATCACACTTCCTTTACACATTATAGAACATATCACACTTCCTCTACACATTCTAGAACATATCACACTTCCTTTACACATTCTAGAACATATCACACTTCCTTTACACATTCTAGAACATATCACACTTCCTCTACACAATTTAGAACATATCACACTTCCTCTACACATTCTAGAACATATCACACTTCCTCTACACATTCTAGAACATATCACACTTCCTTTACACATTCTAGAACATATCACACTTCCTTTACACATTCTAGAACATATCGATGTGATGTCGTAGGGAGTTGTAGTTCCCAACAGGTCACTATCCTACTAACGATGTGATGCAGTAGGGAGTTGTAGTTCCCAACAGGCCACTATCCTACTAACGATGTGATGCAGTAGGGAGTTGTAGTTCCCAACAGGCCACTATCCTACTAACGATGTGATGCAGTAGGGAGTTGTAGTTCCCAACAGGCCACTATCCTACTAACGATGTGATGCAGTAGGGAGTTGTAGTTCCCAACAGGCCACTATCCTACTAACGATGTGATGTAGTAGGGAGTTGTAGTTCCCAACAGGCCACTATCCTACTAACGATGTGATGTAGTAGGGAGTTGTAGTTCCCAACAGGCCACTATCCTACTAACGATGTGATGTAGTAGGGAGTTGTAGTTCCCAACAGGAACCGTCCAACAGTTTGGGGTCACTTAGAAATGTTCTTGATTTTGAAAGAAAAGCACATTTTCTGTCCATTAAAATAACATCAAATTGATCAGAAATACAGTGTAGACATTGTTAATGTTGTAAATGACTATTGTAGCTGGAAACGGCAGATTTTTAATGGAATATCTACATAGGCGTACAGAGGCCCATTATCAGCAACCATCACTCCTGTGTTCCAATGGCACGTTGTGTTAGCTAATCCAGGTTTATCATTTTAAAAGGCTAATTGATCATTAGAAAACACTTTTGCAATTATGTTAGCACAGATGAAAACTGTGGTTCTGATTAAAGAAGCAATAAAATTGGCCTTCTTTAGACTAGTTGGGTATCTGGAGCATCAGCATTTGTGGGTTCGATTACAGGTTCAAAATGGCCAGTAACAAAGAACTTTCTTCTGAAACTCGTCAGTCTATTCTTGTTCTGAGAAATGAAGACTATTCCATGTGAGAAATTGCCAAGAAACTGATGATCTCGTACAACGCTCCCTTCACAGACCAGCGCAAACTGGCTCTAACCAGAATAGAAAGAGGAGTGGGAGGCCCTGGTGCACAACTGAGGAAGAGGACAAGTACAGCGTGTCTAGTTTGAGAAACAGACGCCTCACAAGTCCTCAACTGGCAGCTTCATTAAAAGTACCCGCAAAACACCAGTCTCAACGTCAACAGTGAAGACTCCGGGATGCTGGCCTTCTCGGCAGAGTTGCAAAGAAAAAGCCATATCTCTGACTGGCCAATAAAAAGAAGGTTTTGAACATGTGTGTGTGTGTGTGTATATGTATGTATGTATGTATGTATGTGTGTGTGCGTGTGTGTGCGTGCGTGCGTGCGTGCGTGCGTGTGTGTGTGTGTGTGTGTGTGTGTGTGACTATGTCTCACTGTAGGAAGCCATAAACAGAGAAACAGATAGCGAGCTACACCAGCCAACACACACACACACCAGCCCCCCCCCCTCCTCTTCCCACTACTCACTGTGTGACTCTGTCGGCCAGCCGTATGCGTAGCGGGTCAGTGCGGACCACGGCCAGGTCTCCCCCTGTAGAGGAGCACTGTCGCCTGGCCTCGGACCAGCTGAACTCCCCTGGAACCAACTGGAAGCACTGGGACGAGTCTGTAACACTGCATTGGAACACTGCATCCCTGGGACAGTATGGAGTGGCTGGGGGGCATAGACAGGGGGGGACGAGAGGAGAGACATCCATGTTGTTGTAAATACTGTGCTGTTTCTATGTTTCTATGTGCCGAGAGAGAAAGAGGAGAGGAGAGAGAACGAGGAGAGAGAAAGAGGAGAGGAGAGAGAAAGAGGAGAGAGAAAGAGGAGAGGAGAGAGAAAGAGAAGAGGAGAAAGAGGAGAGAGAAAGAGGAGAAGAGAGAGAAAGAGAGGAGAGAGAGAGAAAGAGGAGAGGAGAAAGAGGAGAGGAGAGAGAAAGAGGAGAGGAGAGAGAAAGAGGAGAGGAGAGAGAGGAGAGGAGAGAGAAAGAGGAGAGGAGAGAGAAAGAGGAGAGGAGAGAGAAAGAGGAGAGGAGAGAGAGGAGAGAGAAAGAGGAGAGGAGAGAGAAAGAGGAGAGGAGAGAGAAAGAGGAGAGGAGAGAGAGAGAAAGAGGAGAGGAGAGAGAAAGAGGAGAGGAGAGAGAGAAAGAGGAGAGGAGAGAGAAAGAGGAGAGGAGAGAGAAAGAGGAGAGGAGAGAGAGAGGAGAGAGAAAGAGGAGAGGAGAGAGAAAGAGGAGAGGAGAGAGAAAGAGGAGAGGAGAGAGAGAGAAAGAGGAGAGGAGAGAGAAAGAGGAGAGGAGAAAGAGGAGAGAGAAAGAGGAGAGGAGAGGAGAGAGAAAGAGGAGAGAGGAGAGAGAAAGAGGAGAGGAGAGAGAAAGACGAGGAGAGAGAGAAAGAGGAGAGGAGAGAGAAAGAGGAGAAGAGAGAGAAAGAGGAGAGGAGAGAGAAAGAGGAGAGAGAAAGAGGAGAGGAGAGAGAAAGAGGAGAGGAGAGAGAAAGAGGAGAAGAGAGAGAAAGAGGAGAGGAGCGAGAAAGAGGAAAGGAAAGAGAAAGAGGAGAAGAGAGAGAAAGAGGAGAGGAGCGAAAAAGAGGAGAGGAAAGAGGAGAGGAGAGAGAAAGAGGAGAAGAGAGAGAAAGAGGAGAGGAGAGAGAGAGAGAAAGAGGAGAGAAGACAGAGATATAGAGAGATAGAGAGTAGAGAGAGAGAGAGAGAGAGAGAAGACAGAGAAAGGGCAACCAGTGAAGAACACGCACCATTGTAAATACAACACATATCTATGCTTATTTATTTTATCTTGTGTCCTTTACCATTTGCACATTGTAAAAAAACACTGTATATATATATAATATGACATTTGTAATGTCTTTATTGTTTTGAAACTTCTGTATGTGTGATGTCTACTGTTAATTTTTATTGTTTATTTCACTTTATATATTATATACCTTACTTGCTTTGGCAATGTTAACACATGTTTCCCATGCCAATAAAGCCCCTTGAATTGAATTGACAATTGATATAGAGAGGAGAGCTAGAGAGAGAGGAGAGGAGAGAGAGAGGAGAGGAGAGAGAAGAAGGAGAGGAGAGAGAAAGAGGAGAGGAGAGAGAAAGAGGAGAGGAGAGAGAGAGAGAAAGAGGAGAGAGAAAGAGGAGAGGAGAGGAGAGAGAAAGAGGAGAGAGAGGAGAGAGAAAGAGGAGAGGAGAGAGAAAGAGGAGAGGAGAGAGAAAGAGGAGAAGAGAGAGAAAGAGGAGAGGAGCGAGAGAGAGGAGAGGAGAGAGAAAGAGGAGAGGAGAGAGAAAGAGGAGAGGAGAGAGAGAAGACAGAGATATAGAGATAGAGAGGAGAGCTAGAGAGAGAGAAGACAGAGATATAGAGAGGAGAGAGAGAGAGAGAGAGAGAGAGAGAAAGAGGAGAGGAGAGAGAGAGAAAGAGATATAGAGAGATAGAGGAGAAAGTTCTAATATGTGACAGCCAGACTAAAGTAGTACTTCAACACTACTTGCCACTGTATTCCAGACTAAAGTATTACTTCAACACTACTTGCCACTGTATTCCAGACTAAAGTATTACTTCAACACTACTTGCCACTGTATTCCAGACTAAAGTATTACTTCAACACTACTAGCCACTGTATTCCAGACTAAAGTCTTACTTCAACACTACTAGCCACTGTATTCCAGACTAAAGTATTACTTCAACACTACTAGTCACTGTATTCCAGACTAAAGTCTTACTTCAACACTACTAGCCACTGTATTCCAGACTAAAGTATTACTTCAACACTACTAGTCACTGTATTCCAGACTAAAGTCTTACTTCAACACTACTAGCCACTGTATTCCAGACTAAAGTATTACTTCAACACTACTAGCCACTGTATTCCAGACTAAAGTATTACTTCAACACTACTAGCCACTGTATTCCAGACTAAAGTATTACTTCAACACTACTAGCCACTGTATTCCAGACTAAAGTATTACTTTAACACTACTAGCCACTGTATTCCAGACTAAAGTCTTACTTCAACACTACTAGCCACTGTATTCCAGACTAAAGTCTTACTTCAACACTACTAGCCACTGTATTCCAGACTAAAGTCTTACTTCAACACTACTAGCCACTGTATTCCAGACTAAAGTCTTACTTCAACACTACTAGCCACTGTATTCCAGACTAAAGTATTACTTCAACACTACTAGCCACTGTATTCCAGACTAAAGTCTTACTTCAACACTACTAGCCACTGTATTCCAGACTAAAGTCTTACTTCAACACTACTAGCCACTGTATTCCAGACTAAAGTCTTACTTCAACACTACTAGCCACTGTATTCCAGACTAAAGTATTACTTCAACACTACTAGCCACTGTATTCCAGACTAAAGTCTTACTTCAACACTACTAGCCACTGTATTCCAGACTAAAGTCTTACTTCAACACTACTAGCCACTGTATTCCAGACTAAAGTCTTACTTCAACACTACTAGCCACTGTATTCCAGACTAAAGTCTTACTTCAACACTACTAGCCACTGTATTCCAGACTAAAGTCTTACTTCAACACTACTAGCCACTGTATTCCAGACTAAAGTCTTACTTCAACACTACTAGCCACTGTATTCCAGACTAAAGTATTACTTCAACACTACTTGCCACTGTATTCCAGACTAAAGTATTACTTCAACACTACTAGCCACTGTATTCCAGACTAAAGTCTTACTTCAACACTACTAGCCACTGTATTCCAGACTAAAGTCTTACTTCAACACTACTAGCCACTGTATTCCAGACTAAAGTCTTACTTCAACACTACTAGCCACTGTATTCCAGACTAAAGTCTTACTTCAACACTACTAGCCACTGTATTCCAGACTAAAGTCTTACTTCAACACTACTAGCCACTGTATTCCAGACTAAAGTATTACTTCAACACTACTAGCCATTGTATTCCAGACTAAAGTCTTACTTCAACACTACTAGCCACTGTATTCCAGACTAAAGTCTTACTTCAACACTACTAGCCACTGTATTCCAGACTAAAGTCTTACTTCAACACTACTAGCCACTGTATTCCAGACTAAAGTCTTACTTCAACACTACTAGCCACTGTATTCCAGACTAAAGTCTTACTTCAACACTACTAACCACTGTATTCCAGACTAAAGTCTTACTTCAACACTACTAGCCACTGTATTCCAGACTAAAGTATTACTTCAACACTACTAGCCACTGTATTCCAGACTAAAGTATTACTTCAACACTACTAGCCGCTGTATTCCAGACTAAAGTATTACTTCAACACTACTAGCCACTGTATTTCAGACTAAAGTATTACTTCAACACTACTAGCCACTGTATTCCAGACTAAAGTATTACTTTAACACTACTAGCCACTGTATTCCAGACTAAAGTAATACTTTAACACTACTAGCCACTGTATTCCAGACTAAAGTATTACTTCAACACTACTAGCCGCTGTATTCCAGACTAAAGTCTTACTTCAACACTACTAGCCACTGTATTCCAGACTAAAGTATTACTTCAACACTACTAGCCACTGTATTCCAGACTAAAGTGACGAGTCTCTGTTCTTCATCCCTCTAAAGCCAGATGCTCTCAGCTAGCCTCTCTCTCTATCTCCCTCTTCCTCTTCTCTCTATCTCCCTCTTCCTCTTCTCTCTATCTCCCTCTTCCTCTTCTCTCTATCTCCCTCTTCCTCTTCTCTCTATCTCCCTCTTACTCTTCTCTCTATCTCCCTCTTATCTCTCCTTTACTATAATCTCTGGTTTGTAGTGTGGCCAGCCTCTCTCTCTCTCTCTCTCTATCTCCCTCTTATCTCTCCTTTACTATAATCTCTGGTTTGTAGTGTGGCCAGCCTCTCTCTCTCTCTATCTCCCTCTTCTCTCTCCTTTACTATATTCTCTGGTTTGTAATGTGGCCAGCCTCTCTCTCTCTCTCTATCTCCCTCTTCTCTCTCCTTTACTATATTCTCTGGTTTGTAGTGTGGCCAGCCTCTCTCTCTCTCTCTATCTCCCTCTTCTCTCTCCTTTACTATATTCTCTGGTTTGTAATGTGGCCAGCCTCTCTCTCTCTCTCTATCTCCCTCTTCTCTCTCCTTTACTATATTCTCTGGTTTGTAATGTGGCCAGCCTCTCTCTCTCTCTCTCTCTCTCTCTATCTCCCTCTTCTCTCTCCTTTACTATATTATCTGGTTTGTAGTGTGGCCAGCCTCTCTCTCTCTCTCTATCTCCCTCTTCTCTCTCCTTTACTATATTCTCTGGTTGGTAGTGTGGCCAGCCTCTCTCTCTCTATCTCCCTCTTCTCTCTCCTTTACTATATTCTCTGGTTTGTAGTGTGGCCAGCCTCTCCCTCTCTCTCTATCTCCCTCTTCTCTCTCCTTTACTATATTCTCTGGTTGGTAGTGTGGCCAGCCCCTCTAACTCAGAGCCATTGATGGACACACCAGAGTTGAAGAGAAACAGAATATGAAAGTGACACAACTTCACAGGCACTCACAGAGGGAGGACGAGACGGTGTGTGTGTGTGTGTGTGTGTGTGTGTGTGTGTGTGTGTGTGTGTGTGTGTGTGTGTGTGTGTGTGTGTGTGTGTGTGTGTGTGTGTGTGTGTGTGTGTGTGTGTGTGTGTGTGTGTGTGTGCGTGCGTGCGTGTGTGTTTGTGTGTGTTTTGTGTGTGTGTGTATGTGTGTGTGTGTTCTGACCTCTAACGACCTCCTGTCCTTCCTTAGTGATCCTCCAGTCCACCGCCACGCCCTCGCCCCCCCAGCTGACCAGTCTTACCGCCAGGCTCTGATTGGCTACGGTCAGCGGTGGGCAGTGCAGCTCCAACCGAGGGGGCAGAGTCACTCTCACCTCCCTGCGTGCACACACCTGGACACACACGTGCGTGCACACACACATGTTCTGGTAAATTCACACACATCCAAGCATGGGTTTCTGTGTATTGTGTGTACTGTACAGTGGTGTAAAAAAGTATTTAGTCAGCCACCAATTGTGCAAGTTCTCCCACTTAAAAAGATGAGAGAGGCCTGTAATTTTCATCATAGGTACACTTCAACTATGACAGACAAAATGAGAAAAAAAAAATCCAGAAAATCACATTGTAGGATTTTTAATTAATTTATTTGCAAATTATGGTGGAAAATAAGTATCAATAACAAAAGTTTATCTCAATACTTTGTTAAATACCCTTTGTTGGTAATGACAGAGGTCAAACGTTTTCTGTAAGTCTTCACAAGGTTTTCACACACTGTTGCTGGTATTTTGGCCCATTCCTCCATGCAGATCTCCTCTAGAGCAGTGATGTTTTGGGGCTGTTGCTGGACTTTCAACTCCCTCCAAAGATTTTCTATGGGGTTGAGATCTGGAGACTGGCTAGGCCACTCCAGGACCTTGAAATGCTTCTTACAAAGCCACTCCTTCATTGCCCGGGCGGTGTGTTTGGGATCATTGTCATGCTGAAAGACCCAGCCACGTTTCATCTTCAAAGCCCTTGCTGATGGAAGGAGGTATTCACTCCAAATCTCACGATACATGGCCCCATTCATTCTTTCCTTTACACGGATCAGTTGTCCTGGTCACTTTGCAGAAAAACAGCCCCAAAGCATGATGTTTCCACCCCCATGCTTCACAGTAGGTAGGGTGTTCTTTGGATGCAACTCAGCATTCTTTGTCCTCCAAACACGACGAGTTGAGTTTTTACCAAAGAGTTCTATTTTGGTTTCATCTGACCATATGACATTCTCCCAATCTTCTTCTGGATCATCCAAATGCTCTCTAGCAAACTTCAGACGGGCCTGGCCATGTACTGGCTTAAGCAGGGTGACACGTCCGGCACTGCAGGATTTGAGTCCCTGGCGGCGTAGTGTGTTAATGATGGTAGGCTTTGTTACTTTGGTCCCAGCTCTCTGCAGGTCATTCACTAGGTCCCCCCGTGTGGTTCTGGGATTTTTGCTCACCGTTCTTGTGATCATTTTGACCCCACGGGGTGAGATCTTGCGTGGAGCCCCAGATCGAGGGAGATTATCAGTGGTCTTGTATGTCTTCCATTTCCTAATAATTGCTCCCACAGTTGATTTCTTCAAACCAAGCAGCTTACCTATTGCAGATTCAGTCTTCCCAGCCTGGTGCAGGTCTACAATTTTGTTTCTGGGGTCCTTTGACAGCTCTTTGGTCTTGGCCATAGTGGAGTTTGGAGTGTGACTGTTTGAGGTTGTGGACAGGTGTCTTTTATACTGATAACAAGTTCAAACAGGTGCAATTAATACAGGTAACGAGTGGAGGACAGAGGAGCCTCTTAAAGAAGAAGTTACAGGTCTGTGAGAGACAGAAATCTTGCTTGTTTGTAGGTGACCAAAAACTTATTTTACACCATAATTTGCAAATAAATACATAACATTTCTCATTTTGTCTGTCATAGTTGAAGTCTACCTATGATGAAAATTACAGGCCTCTCTCATCTTTTTAAGTGGGAGAACTTGCACAATTGGTGGCTGTCTAAATACTTTTTTGCCACACTGTAACTTACAAGACTAAAAAGATTTTCAGCTCTTTAACATTCAAGGTAAGAACGATAGAATTACCTCTGGAATGATAGAACGATAGAATTACCTCTAGAATGATAGAACGATAGAATTACCACTGGAATGATAGAATTATAGAATTACCTCTAGAATGATAGAATGATAGAATTACCTCTAGAATGATAGAATTACCTCTTGAATTATATAATTACCTCTAGAATTATAGAATTACCTCTACAATGATAGAACAATAGAATTATCTCTAGAATGATAGAATTACCTCTAGAATGATAGATTTACCTAGAATGATAGAACAATAGAATTACCTCTAGAATGATAGAACAATAGAATTACCTCTAGAATGATAGAACGATAGAATTACCTCAAGAATGATAGAACGATAGAATTACCACTAGAATGATAGAACGATAGAATTACCTCTAGAATGATAGAACAATAGAATTACCTCAAGAATGATAGAACAATAGAATTACCTCAAGAATGATAGAACAATAGAATTACCTCAAGAATGATAGAACTAAATAATTACCTCCTTGGGTCCGGCCCAGGTGGTGACACTGACAGGGTAGCGCCCAGGTACGGCGTATTTATGACGCGTCGTCATGTCGACCGTTTCCGTAGCGTTGACTCGGGGTGAAAGGTCACCGAAGTCCCAGGAGAGGGTGACAGGGGTCACCGAAGAGAGGATAGACAGATGAGCGGAGGAGTGGACGCTGACGGGAGGGAAAGGAGGGAGAGACGCAGCGAAGTCCACCACAAAGACGTCATGGGCCAACGTCCAACCACATTCCTTTAACCAAATCAGAGCAAAGTTGGAGTTAGTCCCACCACACCGCTTTCACTAATCAGAAGACAGTTACATATAGGATCACAGTTGGATCACTTTGTAAATCCCAACACAGAGCTGCTACATCTGTACTGTACGTTACTATGGACACTGCCTTCAGAAAGGATTCATTCCCCTTGACTTATTCCCCTTGACTTATTCCCCTTGACTTATTCCCCTTGACTTATTCCACATTTTGTTGTGTTACAGCCTTTAAAATGGATTTTATTAATTTTTTTCTCTCACCCAGCTACACACAATACCCCATAATGACAAAGGTAATACATGCTCTTACATCATTTTGCAAGTTTATTGAAAATGAAATGCAGAAATATATCATTTTCTGAAGTATTCACACCCCCTGAGTCAATACTTTGTAGAAGCACCTTTGGCAGCGATTACAGCTGTGAGTCTTTCTGGGGAAGTCTCTAAGAGCTTTGCACACCTGGATTGTACAATATTTGTTGTCAAGTTGGTTGTTGATCGTTGCTAGACAGACATTTTCAAGTCTTGCCATAGATTTTCAAGCCGATTGATGACAAAACCTGTAACTGGGCCGCCCAGATGCATTCAATGTCATCTTGGTGAGCACCTCCAGTGTAGATGTGTTTTAGGTGACTGTCCTGCTGAAAGATGAATTGATCTCCCAGTGTCTGGTGTAAAGCAGACTGAACCAGGTTTTCCTCCAGGATTTTGCCTGTGCTTTAGCTCTATTCCATTTCTTTTCATCCTAAAAAAACTCCCTAGTCCTTGCTGATGACAAGCATAGCCATAACATGATGCAGTAACCCAAAAAAGTCCAACTTAAAAAAGTTTTATATACATTATATGAAGAGTGGTACTCTGTGATATGTTGTGTTGGATTTTCCCCAAACAAAACGTTTTGTATTCCGGACAAAGTAAAGAAAATTGCCACATTTTTGGCAATTTTACTTTAGTGCCATATTGCAAACAGGATGCATGTTTTAGATTTTTTTGTTTAAATGTAACAGAACTTTTCACTGTCATTTAGGTTAGTATTGTGGAGTTACTACAATGTTGTTGATCCATCCTCAGTTCTCATATCACAGCCATTAAACTCTGTAACTGTTTTAAAGTCACCATTGGCCTCATGGTAAAATCCCTGAGCAGTTTCCTTCCTCTCTGGCAACTGAGTTAGGAAGAACGCCTGTGTCTTTATAGTGACTGAGTGTATCGATACACCATCCAAAGTGTAACTAATAACTTCATCATACTCAAAAGGTACATTCAATGTATTATTATATACACATCTACCAATAGGTGGCCTTCTTTGTACTGGAAAACCTCCCTGGTCTTTGTGGTTGAATCTGTTTTTGAAATTCACTGCTTGACTGAGGGACCTTACAGATAATTGTATGTGTGGGGTACAGAGATGAGGTAGTCATTCAAAAATCATGTTAAAGATTATAATTGCACACAGAGTGAGTCCATGCAACTTAGTATTCGACTTGTTAAGCATATTTTTATTACTGAACTGAAGGCTTGTCGTAACAAAGTGGTTGAATACTTATTGACTCAATACATTTCCGCTTTGCATTTTTAATTAATTAGTAAAAATGTCAAAACATATCATTACACTTTGACATTATGGGGTATTGTGGGTAGGCCAGTGACATAAAATCTCAATGTAATCCATTTTAAATTCAGGCTGTACCACAACACCATGTGGAGGAAGTTAGAATTCAGACTGTACCATGTGGAACAAGTCAAGGGGTGTGAATACTTTCTGAAGACACTGTATATGTACTAATGTAAATAGTTTTCAATAATAAAGCCACCAGGAAGTTATAACAAAAACAAGGAAGTAATCAGGAAGTTATAACAAAAACAAGGAAGTAATCAGGAAGTTATAACAAAAACAAGGAAGTAATCAGGAAGTTACAACGAAGAAAAGGTCATGAGGAAGTCGTCCACCTTCATGACGTGAGGCTTGGTGCAGGCAGCAGAGCACTGAGCTTCACTGATGCGGTTGGGTTCATAGTTGGTGCTGCAGAGACACTCCCTCCGCGCCCCCAGGCCCCCGTAGCGTTGGGAGGCCCCGTAACACACAGAGTTACACTCCTCCCGGGAGAAGTTACCCGGCGTGGATGAAGAGAAGATGACCAGCTCACTGCCTCCTCCACTGTGGTCACTGTCCTCCAGACAGGCTGCATAGTTCAGACCTGGTTCATCAAGACATTCATCAATCAACCAATCAATCAAGCAATACATCTAGAAATGAATGAATTACAACCACTGTGTGTGTACTGTCCTCCAGACACACAGTACAGTTCACAGATCAATCAATTCAACAACTACTGCTATGTGTGTGTGTTTCTCTGTGTGTCTTACCACAGGTGAGCAGTGACACGTTGAGTAGTGGTTGGTGTCTCAGGGTGTGTGTGTGTGTGTGTGTGTGTGTGTGTGTGTGTGTGTGTGTGTGTGTGTGTGTGTTTCTCTCTCTCAGTCTTACCGCAGGTGAGCAGTGACACGTTGAGTAGTGGTTGGTGTCTCAGGGTGTGTGTGTGTGTGTGTGTGTGTGTGTGTGTGTGTGTGTGTGTGTGTGTGTGAGCAGTGTTGAGTAGTGTGTGTGTGTGTGTGTGTGTGTGTGTGTGTGTGTTTCTCTCTCTCAGTCTTACCGCAGGTGAGCAGTGACACGTTGAGTAGTGGTTGGTGTCTCAGGGTGTGTGTGTGTGTGTGTGTGTGTGTGTGTGTTTTCTCTCTCTCAGTCTTACCGCAGGTGAGCAGTGACACGTTGAGTAGTGGTTGGTGTCTCAGGGTGTGTGTGTGTGTGTGTGTGTGTGTGTGTGTGTTTCTCTCTCTCAGTCTTACCGCAGGTGAGCAGTGACACGTTGAGTAGTGGTTGGTGTCTCAGGGTGTGTGTGTGTGTGTGTGTGTGTGTGTGTGTGTGTGTGTTTCTCTCTCTCAGTCTTACCGCAGGTGAGCAGTGACACGTTGAGTAGTGGTTGGTGTCTCAGGGTGTGTGTGTGTGTGTGTGTGTGTGTGTTTCTCTCTCAGTCTTACCGCAGGTGAGCAATGACACGTTGAGTAGTGGTTGGTGTCTCAGGGTGTGTGTGTGTGTGTGTGTGTGTGTGTGTGTGTGTGTGTGTTTCTCTCTCTCAGTCTTACCACAGGTGAGCAGTGACACGTTGAGTAGTGGTTGGTGTCTCAGGGTGTGTGTGTGTGTGTGTGTGTGTGTGTGTGTGTGTGTGTGTTTTCTCTCTCTCAGTCTTACCGCAGGTGAGCAGTGACACGTTGAGTAGTGGTTGGTGTCTCAGGTCAGGTGGTTGGACACAGAGCATGTTCTCTGGGTGACGCACCTGCACTCCCCTCTCCTGAAGCCAGCTCACCAGACGAAATAACTTACAGTCACACACAAACGGGTTGCTGCTTAAGTCACTGTGGAGGGGGAGGGAACGAGAGAGGGAGGAGAATGGGAGGGAGGGTTGGGAGGAGAGGGAGGGAACGAGAGAGGGAGGAGAATGGGAGGGAGGGGTGGGAGGAGAGGGAGGGAACGAGAGAGGGAGGAGAATGGGAGGGAGGGGTGGGAGGAGAGGGAGGGAACGAGAGAGGGAGGTGAATGGGAGGGAGGGGGTGGGAGGAGAGGGAGGGAACGAGAGAGGGAGGAGAATGGGAGGGAGGGGTGGGAGGAGAGGGGAGGGAACGAGAGAGGGAGGAGAATGGGAGGGAGGGGGTGGGAGGAGAGGGAGGGGAACGAGAGAGGGAGGAGAATGGGAGGGAGGGGTGGGAGGAGAGGGAGGGAACGAGAGAGGGGGAGGAAAATGGGAGGGAGGGGTGGGAGGAGAGGGAGGGAACGAGAGAGGGAGGAGAATGGGAGGGAGGGGTGGGAGGAGAGGGAGGGAAAGAGAGAGGGAGGAGAAAGGGAGGGAGGGATGGGAGGAGAAAAGAGAGGGAGGAGAGGGGGGGAGGGAGGGAAAGAGAGAGGAAGGGAGGAGAAAGAGAGGAGAGAGGTGGATGGAGGGGAGAGAGAGTTGGACAGGGTTGGGTACAGACAGTTAAGAGAGAGGGAGGAGAGGGATGGGAGGAGAGAAGAGAAGAGAGGGAGGAGAGGGATGGGAGGAGAGAAGAGAGGGAGGAGAGGGATGGGAGAAGAGAAGAGAGGGAGGAGAGGGATGGGAGAAGAGAAGAGAGGGAGGAGAGGGATGGGAGGAGAGAAGAGAGGGAGGAGAGGGATGGGAGGAGAGAAGAGAGGGAGGAGAGGGATGGGAGGAGAGAAGAGAGGGAGGAGAGGGGTGTAATTAACAGTAGTGTTCTTTGTGTGGGTGTGAGAGTGAGTTCATAGTGGAAATCTAAACATCAGAGAAATAACAGAGAGATCCTACCAACACATTCTCTCTCTGTCTATTTTAGTCTATGTTTCAGTTGGAGATGTAAACAGAGAAATAACAGAGAGATCAAACCAACACATTCTCTCTCTGTCTATTTTAGTCTCTGTTTCAGTTGGAGATGTAAACAGAGAAATAACAGAGAGATCAAACCAACACATTCTCTCTCTGTCTATTTTAGTCTCTGTTTCAGTTGGAGATGTAAACAGAGAAATAACAGAGAGATCAAACCAACACATTCTCTCTCTGTCTATTTTAGTCTCTGTTTCAGTTGGCTTTATGGGTGGGTACAGTCTATGTACATTGAAGCGATACGGCCTGAGGGGTGTGGTATATGGCCAATATACAGCGACTAAGTGCTGTTCTCACAGTCCGATATACCACAGCTGTCAGTCAGTCAGCATGCAGGGCTCCAACCAGCCAGTTTATAATGAAGTACATACCACATAGAGACAGACAGTATACCATATAACAGTATGACATCATGACTGAGATGAAAATGTTTCATAATCACACACCTAACCAGAAAGAGAGAGAGAGAGAGAGAGAGAGAGAGAGAGAGAGAGAGAGAGAGAGAGAGAGAGAGAGAGAGAGAGAAAGAGAGAAGACAGAGAAGGAGAGAGAACGAGAGGAGAAAGAGAGAAGACAGAGAAAGAGAGAGAACGAGAGAAGAAAGAGAGAAGACAGAGAAAGAGAGAGAACGAGAGAAGAGAGAAAGAGAAAGAGAGAAGACAGAGAAAGAGAGAAGACAGAGAAAGAGAGAAGACAGAAAGAGAGAGAACGAGAGAAGAGAGAAAGAGAAAAGACAGAGAAAGAGAGAACAAGAGAAGAGAGAAAGAGAGAAGACAGAGAAAGAGAGAGAATGAGAGAAGACAGAGA
>NC_088216.1:13451568-13486568 GCF_036934945.1 Oncorhynchus masou masou
ACTAGCCTAGTGGTTAAGAGCGTTGGGCCACTAGCCTAGTGGCTAAGAGTGTTGGGCCACTAGCCTAGTGGTTAAGAGTGTTGGGCCACTAGCCTAGTGGTTAAGAGTGTTGGGCCACTAGCCTAGCGGTTAAGAGTGTTGGGCCACTAGCCTAGTGGTTAAGAGCGTTGGGCCACTAGCCTAGCGGTTAAGAGTGTTGGGCCACTAGCCTAGTGGTTAAGAGTGTTGGGCCACTAGCCTAGTGGTTAAGAGCGTTGGGCCACTAGCCTAGCGGTTAAGAGCGTTGGGCCACTAGCCTAGTGGTTAAGAGCGTTGGGCCACTCTTAACCACTAGGTCGCTGGTTCGAATCCCCGAGCTGGCAAGGTAGAATAACTGTTCTGCCCTGGAGCAAAGCAGCAGTTGCCCCATTAACAACTGTCCCCCGGGTTCTGTGACGTGGACCCCCATTAACAACTGTCCCCCGGGTTCTGTGACGTGGACCCCCATTAACAACTGTCCCCCGGGTTCTGTGACGTGGACCCCCATTAACAACTGTCCCCCGGGTTCTGTGACGTGGACCCCCATTAACAACTGTCCCTCGGGTTCTGATGACGTGGACCCCCATTAACAACTGTCCCCCGGGTTCTGATGACGTGGACCCCCATTAACAACTGTCCCCCGGGTTCTGATGACGTGGACCCCCATTAACAACTGTCCCCCGGGTTCTGATGACGTGGATCCCCATTAACAACTGTCCCCCGGGTTCTGATGACGTGGACCCCCATTAACAACTGTCCCCCGGGTTCTGATGACGTGGACCCCCATTAACAACTGTCCCCCGGGTTCTGATGACGTGAACCCCCATTAACAACTGTCCCCCGGGTTCTGATGACGTGGACCCCCATTAACAACTGTCCCCCCGGGTTCTGATGACGTGGACCCCCATTAACAACTGTCCCCCGGTTCTGATGACGTGGACCCCCATTAACAACTGTCCCCCGGGTTCTGATGACGTGGACCCCCATTAACAACTGTCCCCGGGTTCTAATGACGTGGACCCCCATTAACAACTGTCCCCGGGTTCTGATGACGTGGACCCCCATTAACAACTGTCCCCCAGGTTCTGATGACGTGGACCCCCATTATCAACTGTCCCCGGGTTCTGATGACGTGAACCGCCATTAACAACTGTCCCCCCTAGGGTTCTGATGACGTGGACCCCCATTAACAACTGTCCCCCAGGGTCTGATGACGTGGACCCCCATTAACAACTGTCCCCCGGGTTCTGATGACGTGGACCCCCATTAACAACTGTCCCCCGGGTCTGATGACGTGGACCCCCATTAACAACTGTCCCCCCCCAGGGTTCTGATGACGTGGACCCCCATTAACAACTGTCCCCCTAGGGGTCTGATGACGTGGACCCCCATTAACAACTGTCCCCGGTTCTGATGACGTGGACCCCCATTAACAACTGTCCCCGGGGTCTGATGACGTGGACCCCCATTAACAACTGTCCCCCAGGTTCTGATGACGTGGACCCCCATTAACAACTGTCCCCCGGGTTCTGATGACGTGAACCCCCATTAACAACTGTCCCCGGGTTCTGATGACGTGGACCCCCATTAACAACTGTCCCCGGGGTCTGATGACGTGAACCCCCATTAACAACTGTCCCCCAGGGTCTGATGACGTGGACCCCCATTAACAACTGTCCCCCAGGGTCTGATGACGTGGACCCCCATTAACAACTGTCCCCCGGGTTCTGATGACGTGGACCCCCATTAACAACTGTCCCCCAGGGTCTGATGACGTGGACCCCCATTAACAACTGTCCCCCAGGTTCTGATGACGTGGACCCCCATTAACAACTGTCCCCTGGGTTCTGATGACGTGAACCCCCATTAACAACTGTCCCCGGGGGTCTGATGACGTGGACCCCCATTAACAACTGTCCCCGGGGTCTGATGACGTGGACCCCCATTAACAACTGTCCCCCGGGTTCTGATGACGTGGACCCCCATTAACAACTGTCCCCCGGGGTCTGATGACGTGAACCCCCATTAACAACTGTCCCCGGGTTCTGATGACGTGGACCCCCATTAACAACTGTCCCCCAGGGTCTGATGACGTGAACCCCCATTAACAACTGTCCCCCGGTTCTGATGACGTGGACCCCCATTAACAACTGTCCCCAGGGTCTGATGACGTGGACCCCCATTAACAACTGTCCCCGGGTTCTGATGACGTGGACCCCCATTAACAACTGTCCCCGGGTTCTGATGACGTGGACCCCCATTAACAACTGTCCCCCTAGGGTCTGATGAGCGTGGACCCCCATTAACAACTGTCCCCTGGGTCTGATGACGTGGACCCCCATTAACAACTGTCCCCGGTTCTGATGACGTGGACCCCCATTAACAACTGTCCCCCCTGGGTCTGATGACGTGGACCCCCATTAACAACTGTCCCCGGGTTCTGATGACGTGGACCCCCATTAACAACTGTCCCCGGGTTCTGATGACGTGGACCCCCATTAACAACTGTCCCCCGGGGTCTGATGACGTGAACCCCCATTAACAACTGTCCCCCGGGTTCTGATGACGTGGACCCCCATTAACAACTGTCCCCCGGGGTCTGATGACGTGGACCCCCATTAACAACTGTCCCCGGGTTCTGATGACGTGGAACCCCATTAACAACTGTCCCCCGGGGTCTGATGACGTGGACCCCCATTAACAACTGTCCCCCGGGTTCTGATGACGTGGACCCCCATTAACAACTGTCCCCCGGGGTCTGATGACGTGGACCCCCATTAACAACTGTCCCCCGGGGTCTGATGACGTGGACCCCCATTAACAACTGTCCCCCGGGTTCTGATGACGTGGACCCCCATTAACAACTGTCCCCGGGGTCTGATGACGTGGACCCCCATTAACAACTGTCCCCCGGGTTCTGATGACGTGGACCCCCATTAACAACTGTCCCCCGGGGTCTGATGACGTGGACCCCCATTAACAACTGTCCCCCGGGTTCTGATGACGTGGACCCCCATTAACAACTGTCCCCCGGGTTCTGATGACGTGGACCCCCATTAACAACTGTCCCCCGGGGTCTGATGACGTGGACCCCCATTAACAACTGTCCCCCGGGTTCTGATGACGTGGACCCCCATTAACAACTGGGGTCCAGACACAGAACGTCCACTAGGATCACTGCTTTACCTGCTCTGTGGGACTACAGGGAGACACCTGCTCTGTGGGACTACAGGGAGACACCTGCTCTGTGGGACTACAGGGAGACACCTGCTCTGTGGGACTACAGGGAGACACCTGCTCTGTGGGACTACAGGGAGACACCTGCTCTGTGGGACTACAGGGAGACACCTGCTCTGTGGGACTACAGGGAGACACCTGCTCTGTGGGACTACAGGGAGACACCTGCTCTGTGGGACTACAGGGAGACACCTGCTCTGTGGGACTACAGGGAGACACCTGCTCTGTGGGACTACAGGGAGACACCTGCTCTGTGGGACTACAGGGAGACACCTGCTCTGTGGGACTACAGGGAGACACCTGCTCTGTGGGACTACAGGGAGACACCTGCTCTGTGGGACTACAGGGAGACACCTGCTCTGTGGGACTACAGGGAGACACCTGCTCTGTGGGACTACAGGGAGACACCTGCTCTGTGAGACTACAGGGAGACCATCTGCTCTGTGGGACTACAGGGAGACACCTGCTCTGTGGGACTACAGGGAGACACCTGCTCTGTGGGACTACAGGGAGACACCTGCTCTGTGGGACTACAGGGAGACACCTGCTCTGTGGGACTACAGGGAGACACCTGCTCTGTGGGACTACAGGGAGACACCTGCTCTGTGGGACTACAGGGAGACACCTGCTCTGTGGGACTACAGGGAGACACCTGCTCTGTGGGACTACAGGGAGACACCTGCTCTGTGGGACTACAGGGAGACACCTGCTCTGTGGGACTACAGGGAGACACCTGCTCTGTGGGACTACAGGGAGACACCTGCTCTGTGGGACTACAGGGAGACACCTGCTCTGTGGGACTACAGGGAGACACCTGCTCTGTGGGACTACAGGGAGACACCTGCTCTGTGGGATGACAGGGAGACCCCTGCTCTGTGGGACTACAGGGAGACACCTGCTCTGTGGGACTACAGGGAGACACCTGCTCTGTGGGACTACAGGGAGACACTTGCTCTGTGGGACTACAGGGAGACCACCTGCACTGTGGGACTACAGGGAGACACCTGCTCTGTGGGACTACAGGGAGACCACCTGCTCTGTGAGTGAGTGAGTGAGTGAGTGAGTGAGTGAGTGAGTGAGTGAGTGAGTGAGTGAGTGAGTGAGTGAGTGTGCAGGCAAGGGAGGCCATTCCCAAAAGGAAACATCTGCACATTCCTGACGAGCTCTGTAAGAGAGCGGGAAGAGAGGGGGGAGAAAGAGGGGGAGAGAGAGGGAGGGGAGAGAGAGGAAGGGGGAGGGAGAGGAAGGGGGAGGGAGAGGAAGGGGGAGGGAGAGGGAGAGGGAGAGAAAGAGGGAGAGAGAGAGGGGGAGAGAGAGCAACATATCCTCCAGAAAGACTGAAGAGAAGGGGGGGGGGGTCTGGCAGCTGTCTTGGGGCTTGGTCACTGCTCTATTCTGGTGCTCTGTTAAACTCATCACTATTGGGGAGTAGTGTGCTTGTGTCGCCCTCCTATTCTAGTTGATGATGAGGAGAGAGATCCTATCTGGTGTCACCACTGTACTTATCTCTCTCTGTCTCTCTCTCTCTCTCTCTCTCCCTCTCTCTCTCCCTCTCTCTCTCTCTCTCCCTCTCTCTCGCTTTCTCCCTCCTCTCTCTCTCCCACCTCTCCCTCTCTCTCTCTCTCTCTCTCTCCCACCTCTCCCTCCTCTCTCTCTCCCACCTCTCCCTCTCTCTCTCTCTCTCCCACCTCTCCCTCCCTCTCTCTCCCACCTCTCTCTCCCCTCTCCCAACCCTCTCTCTCTCTCTCCCGCCTCTTTGTCTCTCTCTCCCACCTCTCTCTCTCCCTCCCACCTCACTCTCCCACCTCTCTCTCTCTCTCACACACACACACACACACACACACGCGCACACACACACACACACACACACACACACACACACACACACACACACACACACACACACACACAACGTGCAGTCAGGGTAAACAGTGCCTGTAAAATTCAAAATATTTATACATACACCACCGTTCAACAGTTTGGGGTCACTTAGAAATGTCCTTGTTTTTGAAAGAAAAGCACATTTTCTGTCCATTAAAATAACATCAAATTGATCAGAAATACAGTGTAGACATTGTTAATGTTGTAAATGACTATTGTAGCTGGAAACGGCTGATTTTTAATGGAATATCTACAGAGGCGTACAGAGGCCCATTATCAGCAACCATCACTCCTGTGTTCCAATGGCACGTTGTGTTAGCTAATCCAAGTTTATCACTTTAAAAGGCTAATTGATCATTAAAAAACCCTTTTACAATTATGTTAGCACAGCTGAAAACTGTGGTGCTGATTAAAGAAGCAATAAAACTGTCTCTAAATCCCAACCCACTGTATGCCACATAGGTTGTAACTAATACATTCTCTATCTAGTTTTATTTGCTAGCAGAGAATGTTAAACAATACTGTGTGTGTCTGTGTGCGCCAAGTGTTGGAATGGTAAATACCACAGAATGATTGTTTTCCATTGGCACAAGTGACAGGGGGGGGGGGCGGTGAATCGTTTGGAAGATTCTGTTCTGACTGTCACAGACTAGAGCTACTGACCATTCAGAAGAAAGAGCCAAAGGTGTCTGCCTGTTGTTTACGGTCTTCTGAATCTGATATGGAAGACGGGAAATCCAAACGAGAGCTCTGTGTCCTCGGGGAAGAGCTCAGTGTGGATACACACCGTCTAGTGTCAAGGGAACTGGCTGGATCCCCCAGGGCCACGGAGCCCTGGAAGTGTTCCTGTGACATGGACAGCACAAGGACCGCTGACGAAGGCCAGTACTCCGTTGGTCGGCAGCACATGGACTGCTGACGAAGGCCAGTACTCCGTTGGTCGGCAGCACAAGGACCGCTGACGAAGGCCAGTACTCCGTTGGTCGGCAACACAAGGACCGCTGACGAAGGCCAGTACTCCGTTGGTCGGCAGCACAAGGACCGCTGACGAAGGCCAGTACTCCGTTGGTCGGCAGCACAAGGACCGCTGACGAAGGCCAGTACTCCGTTGGTCGGCAACACAAGGACCGCTGACGAAGGCCAGTACTCCGTTGGTCGGCAGCACAAGGACCGCTGACGAAGGCCAGTACTCCGTTGGTCGGCAGCGCATGGAGCAGCTGACGAAGGCCAGTACTCCGTTGGTCGGCAGCACAAGGACCGCTGACGAAGGCCAGTACTCCGTTGGTCGGCAGCACAAGGACCGCTGACGAAGGCCAGTACTCCGTTGGTCGGCAGCACAAGGACCGCTGACGAAGGCCAGTACTCCGTTGGTCGGCAGCGCATGGAGCAGCTGACGAAGGCCAGTACTCCGTTGGTCGGCAACACAAGGACCGCTGACGAAGGCCAGTACTCCGTTGGTCGGCAGCGCATGGAGCAGCTGACGAAGGCCAGTACTCCGTTGGTCGGCAACACAAGGACCGCTGACGAAGGCCAGTACTCCGTTGGTCGGCAGCGCATGGAGCAGCTGACGAAGGCCAGTACTCCGTTGGTCGGCAGCACAAGGACCGCTGACGAAGGCCAGTACTCCGTTGGTCGGCAGCACAAGGACTGCTGACGAAGGCCAGTACTCCGTTGGTCGGCAGCACAAGGACCGCTGACGAAGGCCAGTACTCCGTTGGTCGGCAACACAAGGACCGCTGACGAAGGCCAGTACTCCGTTGGTCGGCAGCGCATGGAGCAGCTGACGAAGGCCAGTACTCCGTTGGTCGGCAGCACATGGAGCAGCTGACGAAGGCCAGTACTCCGTTGGTCGGCAGCACATGGAGCAGCTGACGAAGGCCAGTACTCCGTTGGTCGGCAGCACAAGGACCGCTGACGAAGGCCAGTACTCCGTTGGTCGGCAGCACAAGGACCGCTGACGAAGGCCAGTACTCCGTTGGTCGGCAGTACAAGGACCGCTGACGAAGGCCAGTACTCCGTTGGTCGGCAGCACAAGGACCGCTGACGAAGGCCAGTACTCCGTTGGTCGGCAGCGCATGGAGCAGCTGACGAAGGCAGTACTCCGTTGGTCGGCAACACAAGGACCGCTGACGAAGGCCAGTACTCCGTTGGTCGGCAGCGCATGGAGCAGCTGACGAAGGCCAGTACTCCGTTGGTCGGCAACACAAGGACCGCTGACGACCAGTACTCCGTTGGTCGGCAGCGCATGGAGCAGCTGGACGGCCAGTACTCCGTTGGTCGGCAGCACAAGGACCGCTGACGAAGGCCAGTACTCCGTTGGTCGGCAGCACAAGGACTGCTGACGAAGGCCAGTACTCCGTTGGTCGGCAGCACAAGGACCGCTGACGAAGGCCAGTACTCCGTTGGTCGGCAACACAAGGACCGCTGACGAAGGCCAGTACTCCGTTGGTCGGCAGCACAAGGACTGCTGACGAAGGCCAGTACTCCGTTGGTCGGCAGCACAAGGACCGCTGACGAAGGCCAGTACTCCGTTGGTCGGCAACACAAGGACCGCTGACGAAGGCCAGTACTCCGTTGGTCGGCAGCGCATGGAGCAGCTGACGAAGGCCAGTACTCCGTTGGTCGGCAGCACATGGAGCAGCTGACGAAGGCCAGTACTCCGTTGGTCGGCAGCACATGGAGCAGCTGACGAAGGCCAGTACTCCGTTGGTCGGCAGCACAAGGACCGCTGACGAAGGCCAGTACTCCGTTGGTCGGCAACACAAGGACCGCTGACGAAGGCCAGTACTCCGTTGGTCGGCAGCACAAGGACCGCTGACGAAGGCCAGTACTCCGTTGGTCGGCAGCTCATGGAGCAGCTGACGAAGGCCAGTACTCCGTTGGTCGGCAGCACAAGGACCGCTGACGAAGGCCAGTACTCCGTTGGTCGGCAGCACAGGACCGCTGACGAGGCCAGTACTCCGTTGGTCGGCAGCACAAGGACCGCTGACGAAGGCCAGTACTCCGTTGGTCGGCAGCGCATGGAGCAGCTGACGAAGGCCAGTACTCCGTTGGTCGGCAACACAAGGACCGCTGACGAAGGCCAGTACTCCGTTGGTCGGCAGCGCATGGAGCAGCTGACGAAGGCCAGTACTCCGTTGGTCGGCAACACAAGGACCGCTGACGAAGGCCAGTACTCCGTTGGTCGGCAGCGCATGGAGCAGCTGACGAAGGCCAGTACTCCGTTGGTCGGCAGCACAAGGACCGCTGACGAAGGCCAGTACTCCGTTGGTCGGCAGCACAAGGACTGCTGACGAAGGCCAGTACTCCGTTGGTCGGCAGCACAAGGACCGCTGACGAAGGCCAGTACTCCGTTGGTCGGCAACACAAGGACCGCTGACGAAGGCCAGTACTCCGTTGGTCGGCAGCGCATGGAGCAGCTGACGAAGGCCAGTACTCCGTTGGTCGGCAGCACATGGAGCAGCTGACGAAGGCCAGTACTCCGTTGGTCGGCAGCACATGGAGCAGCTGACGAAGGCCAGTACTCCGTTGGTCGGCAGCACAAGGACCGCTGACGAAGGCCAGTACTCCGTTGGTCGGCAGCACAAGGACCGCTGACGAAGGCCAGTACTCCGTTGGTCGGCAGTACAAGGACCGCTGACGACGGCCAGTACTCCGTTGGTCGGCAGCACAAGGACCGCTGACGAAGGCCAGTACTCCGTTGGTCGGCAGCGCATGGAGCAGCTGACGAAGGCCAGTACTCCGTTGGTCGGCAACACAAGGACCGCTGACGAAGGCCAGTACTCCGTTGGTCGGCAGCGCATGGAGCAGCTGACGAAGGCCAGTACTCCGTTGGTCGGCAACACAAGGACCGCTGACGAAGGCCAGTACTCCGTTGGTCGGCAGCGCATGGAGCAGCTGACGAAGGCCAGTACTCCGTTGGTCGGCAGCACAAGGACCGCTGACGAAGGCCAGTACTCCGTTGGTCGGCAGCACAAGGACAGCTGACGAAGGCCAGTACTCCGTTGGTCGGCAGCACAAGGACCGCTGACGAAGGCCAGTACTCCGTTGGTCGGCAACACAAGGACCGCTGACGAAGGCCAGTACTCCGTTGGTCGGCAGCACAAGGACTGCTGACGAAGGCCAGTACTCCGTTGGTCGGCAGCACAAGGACCGCTGACGAAGGCCAGTACTCCGTTGGTCGGCAACACAAGGACCGCTGACGAAGGCCAGTACTCCGTTGGTCGGCAGCGCATGGAGCAGCTGACGAAGGCCAGTACTCCGTTGGTCGGCAGCACATGGAGCAGCTGACGAAGGCCAGTACTCCGTTGGTCGGCAGCACATGGAGCAGCTGACGAAGGCCAGTACTCCGTTGGTCGGCAGCACAAGGACCGCTGACGAAGGCCAGTACTCCGTTGGTCGGCAGCACAAGGACCGCTGACGAAGGCCAGTACTCCGTTGGTCGGCAGCGCATGGAGCAGCTGACGAAGGCCAGTACTCCGTTGGTCGGCAGCGCATGGAGCAGCTGGCCTCAGCATCAACAACAGACGGAAGTTCAAGGGCAAAGAAGGTCAGTTTTACACAGGAAATGTAATACCACTCGTTTAAAAAATAGGACTTTCAGAACCAAGTAATTGACAGGTGACAGTTTATTTCCTCGCTACTTAACAGAAAAAGGCGGGAAATGGCGAATGCACTGTGTCGTGTGTTCTGCCATTTTGTTTCAGACATGTTTGCCGAGCAGCTGTCCTCACTGAGCCTCACCCTGCAAAGGAACGACCTGATCCTCCCCCAAGCCACATCAGAGTTGAGGAAGACAGTGACCAGACTGGACGCACTAAATCTGAGGGCGAAGGCAGCAGGCATGCTGGAGAAGATCCAGACCATGCTCGCTCCGCAGCAGGGTGATGAGAGGAGATTCCTGGTGTGGTAGGATGAGAGCTTGTTAGGATGTGAGAGAAATCAATGATTAAAACCGATGATTAAAGACACCTTCTCAGTGTATTCGCTTCCCAATAGAACGATTTGAGGATAAGGAGGGAAATGCAGTGGAGGAGACTTCACATGTTTATTATGGGAGACAGACAGATGGCCAGACATTTCACTGTGTGTGTGTGTGTGTCTGTGTGTGCGTGCGTGCGTGCGTGCGTGCGCGCGCGTCTGTGTGTGTGTGTCTGTGTGTGTGTGTGTGTGTGTGTGTGTGTGTGTGTGTCTGTGTGTCTGTGTCTGTGTCTGTGTGTGTGTCTGTGTCTGTGTGTCTGTGTCTGTGTCTGTGTGCGTGCGTGCGTGCGTGCGTGTGTGTGTGTGTGCGTGTGTGTGTGTGTGTGTGTGTGTGTGTGTGTGTGTGTGTGTGTGTGTGTGTGTGTGTGTGTGTGTGTGTGTGTGTGTGTGTTGTTTCTGTTAAAGGGAAGGACACCGAAGGGGAATCTGAAAGGCTTCGTGGACCTCACCAGTCCCCAGCTGAAGCAGCACATGGAGGCGTCCATCATCGTGGTGGATGATCTCACAGCCAGGTCAGGTGGTCTCCTGAAGGATGAGCGTGTCCAGAACCCAGTGGAGTCATTCAGGGTGATAAACCCTGACACCAGAAGACCAGCCGTCTCACCTTTGGCGATGAAGGTGTGGCAGAACTGAGGAGGCGTTTCAAGGAGCCTCTCGAGAGGTATTTCAAGGAGCCTCTAGAGAGGCGTTTCAAGGAGCCTCTAGAGAGGCGTTTCAAGGAGCCTCTAGAGAGGCGTTTCAAGAAGCCTCTAGGAGCCTCTAGAGAGGTATTTCAAGGAGCCTCTAGGAGCCTCTCGAGAGGTAAGAGGTTATTTGACACTGCGTTGCCATATGAGACAATGCTCTGTTTGCATATGTGCCGACTCTCTTGCTCTGTTCAATCCTGCAGATCGGGGCGCAACATGGCTGCAATCCAGGATGAGTGGCAGGGGCTGAAAATCCTGGTGCTACAGTGGCCTGTGGGAGAGCATGTTGACAAAGGACCGCTACAGGCACCATTACAAGGTAGGCTAACAGAGTGGTTATGTATGGTATCCTATGGTTGGTCTCGATAAGTTCATGGTAAGAGTTTAAATGAAATTGAAAGATATTATCTTTTCCCTAGAACATACTGGAGTTGGTGCAGCGTATGCTGGCGCTGCCCATATCAGCCGCCCGGTGTGAGAGAGGCTTCTCTGCTCAGAACCGGATGAAGAATTCGACAAGAGGCTGCCTTGAGGTCTCCACCAGGGAAGACCTGATGAGGATCAGCTGGAGGTCTCCACCAGGGAAGACCTGATGAGGATCAGCCTGGAGGTCTCCACCAGGGAAGACCTGATGAGGATCAGCCTGGAGGTCTCCACCAGGGAAGACCTGATGAGGATCAGCCTGGAGGTCTCCACCAGGGAAGACCAGATGAGGATCAGCCTTGAGGTCTCCAACAGGGAAGACCAGATGAGGATCAGCCTGGAGGTCTTCTGTCGAGGAGTTGGATCCCTGCCGTGGACCGCTGGCTGACCTCTAAGCGTGCCAGACGGCCGACCTCTAAGCGTGCCAGACGGCCGACCCTCTAAGCGTGCCAGACGGCCGACCTCTAAGCGTGCCAGACGGCCGACCTCTAAGCGTGCCAGACGGCCGACCTCTAAGCGTGCCAGACGGCCGACCTCTAAGCGTGCCAGACGGCCGACCTCTAAGCGTGCCAGATGGCTGACCTCTAAGCGTGCCAGACGGCCGACCTCTAAGCGTGCCAGGCGGCCGACCTCTAAGCGTGCCAGACGGCCGACCTCTAAGCGTGCCAGACGGCCAACAGACAACAGCAGCTGGACAGCTGATATCCTTTGGGTCCAGTAGGCACGGGTCAATGTGTGATTTTGGTGGTATGTGCTGTCCCACAGATATGTCCCTTAGTACACACACACACACACACACACACACACACACACACACACACACACACACACACACACACACACACACACACACACACACACACACACACACACACACACACACACACACACAGCCTCCCGGGTGGTGCAGTGGTTAAGGGCTGTACTACAGCGCCAGCTGGGCCACCAGAGACTCTGGGTTCGCGCCCAGGCTCTGTCTAACCGACCGGGAGGTCCGGCCTAGCGTCGTCCGGGTTAGGGAGGGTTCGGCCCAGGCTCTGTCTAACCGACCGGGAGGTCCGGCCTAGCGTCGTCCGGGTTAGGGAGGGTTCGGCCCAGGCTCTGTCGTAACCGGCCGGGAGGTCCGGCCTAGCGTCGTCCGGGTTAGGGAGGGTTCGGCCCAGGCTCTTTCGTAACCGACCGGGAGGTCCGGCCTAGCGTCGTCCGGGTTAGGGAGGGTTCAGCCCAGGCTCTGTCGTAACCGACCGGGAGGTCCGGCCTAGCGTCGTCCGGCACATTGGTGCGGCTGGCTTCCGGGTTGGATGGCGCTGTGTTAAGAAGCAGTGCGGCTTGGTTGGGTTGTGTATCGGAGGACGCATGACTTTCGAGCCGTACAGGAGTTGTAGCAATGAGACAAGATAGTAGCTACTAACAACGATTGGACACCACGAAATTGGGGAGAAAAAGGGGTAAAATAAAATTTTAAAAACATCTATTTCTGAACTTCCCAAATTTACAGTTCAAAATGTCCCTTTCCCCCCCCCCATCGAACTCCAAACTCAGTGCTCATGTCCTTGACGGGAGCGTTTCTCTACCTAACCGACGGCGGAAGGAGAGAGCTCTGCTCTTTCATTGCACTCAAATGATAGACGACACGCGTAGTGAAAGAAGTCATGAGATGGGCAGGAGATGAAGGGTTAGGTTTATGGTTCAGGTTAGGTTTATGGTTCAGGTTAGGTTTATGGTTCAGGTTAGGTTTATGGTTCAGGTTAGGTTTATGGTTAAGGTTAGGTTTATGGTTCAGGTTAGGTTTATGGTTCAGGTTAGGTTTATGGTTCAGGTTAGGTTTATGGTTCAGGTTAGGTTTATGGTTCTGGTTAGGTTTATGGTTCAGGTTAGGTTTATGGTTCAGGTTAGGTTTATGGTTCAGGTTAGGTTTATGGTCAAGGTTAGGTTTATGGTTCAGGTTAGGTTTATGGTTCAGGTTAGGGATAGTGTGTGTACGACTGTATAATGTGCCCTCCTCCATGTCTATTAGCTAGCAGCAGGCTGGCTCCTGTTCTCCCTGCTACCTCTAGCACATATGGTTCTGCTTCACACAGAAGTATGGGCAAGGATATATACACACACACACACACACACACACACACACAGTTCTGTTTTAGTAACGGCGTGGCCGGGGCCAATGATCTAACCATTCCTTATAAGGGCTGTCTGGTGCCACTTATACTGGGCTGGAGAAGCACACAACTGGGACAACGGGAGAGAAAGTGGAGAGAGAGAAAGTGGAGAGAGAGAGAAAGAAAGTGGAGAGATGGAGAGAGAGAGAGAAAGTGGAGAGAGATAGAAAGTGGAGAGAGATAGAAAGTGGAGAGAGAAAGTGGAGAGAGAAAGTGGAGAGAGAGAGAGAGAAAGTGGAGAGAAAGTGGAGAGAGAGAGAAAGTGGAGAGAGAGAAAGTGGAGAGAGAGAAAGTGGAAAGAGAGAGAAAGAGAGAGATAGAAAGTGGACAGAGAGATAGAAAGTGGAGAGAAAGAGAGAGAGAAAGAGTGAGATAGAAAGTGGAGAGAGAGAGAAAGTGGAGAGATAGAGAAAGTGGAGAGAGAGAAAGTAGAGGGGGAGAAAGTGGAGAGAAAGTGGAGAGAGAGAAAGTGGAGAGAGAAAGTGGAGAGAGAAAGTGGAGAGAGAGAAAGTGGAGAGAAAGAGAGATAGAAAGTGGAGAGAGATAGAAAGTGGAGAGAGAGAAAGTAGAGGGAGAGAAAGTGGAGAGAGAAAGTGGAGAGGGAGAAAGTGGAGAGAGAGAAAGTGGAGAGAGAAAGTGGAGAGAGAAAGTGGAGAGAGAGAAAGTGGAGAGAGATAGAAAGTGGAGAGGGAGAAAGTGGAGAGAGAGAAAGTGGAGAGAGAAAGTGGAGAGAGAAAGTGGAGAGAGAGAAAGTGGAGAGAGATAGAAAGTGGAGAGAGAGAAAGTGGAGAGAGAGAATGTGGAGAGAGAGAGAGAGAAAGTGGAGAGAGAGAGAAAGTGGAGAGAGAGAGAAAGTGAGGAGAGAAAATGTGGAGAGAGAGAGAGAAAGTGGAGAGAGAGAAAGTGGAGAGAGATAGAAAGTGGAGAGAGAGAGAGAGAGAGAGAAAGAAAGTGGAGAGAAAGTGGAGAGAGAGAAAGAGAGAGAGAAAGTGGAAAGAGAGAGAAAGAGAGAGAGATAGAAAGTGGACAGAGAGATAGAAAGTGGAGAGAAAGAGAGAGAGAAAGAGAGAGAGATAGAAAGTGGAGAGAGAGAGAAAGTGGAGAGATAGAGAAAGTAGAGAGAGAGAGAGAGAGAGAGAGAGAGAGAAAGTGGAGAGAGAAAGTGGAGAGAGAGAAAGAGAGAGAGAGAGAGAGAGAGAGAGAGAAAGTGGAGAGAGAAAGTGGAGAGAGAGAGAAAGTGGAGAGAGGGAAAGTGGAGAGAGAGAGAAAGTGGAGAGAGAAAGTGGAGAGAGAAAGTGGACAGAGAGAGAAAAAGTGGAGAGAGAGAGAAAGTGGAGAGAGAGAGAAAGTGGAGAGAGAGAGAGAAAGTGGAGAGAGAGAGAGAAAGTGGAGAGAGAACATGGAGAGAGAGAAAGTGGAGAGAGAGAAAGAGAAAGTGGAGAGAGATAGAAAGTGGAGAAAGAAAGTGGAGAGAGAGAGAGAGAAAGTGGAGAGATAGAAAGTGGAGAGAGAGAAAGTGGAGAGAGAGAAAGTGGAGAGAGAAAGTGGAGAGAGATAAAGTGGAGAGAGAGAAAGAGAGAGAGAAAGTGGAGAGAGAGAGAGAAATAAAATGGAGAGAGAAAGTGGAAAGAGAAAGTGGAGAGAGAAAGTGGAGAGAGATAAAGTGGAGAGAGATAGAAAGTGGAGAGAGATAGAAAGTGGAGAGAGAGAGAAAGTGGAGAAAGAGAGAAAGTGGAGAGAGAGAAAGTGGAGAGAAAGTAAGTGGAGAGAGAGAGAAAGTGGAGAGAGAGAGAAAGAGGAGAGAGAGAAAGAGAGAGAAAGTGGAGAGAGAGAAAGTGGAGAGAGAGAAAGTGGAGAGAGAGAGAAAGTGGAGAGAAAGTGGAGAAAGTGGAGAGAAAGTGGAGAAAGAGATAGAAAGTGGAGAGAGATAGTGGAGAGCAGAGAGAGAGAGCAGAGAGAGAGCAGAGAAAGCAGAGAAAGCAGAGAGAGAGAGAGAGAGAGCGCGAGAGAGAGCAGCGAGAGAGAGAGAGAGAGAGAGAGGGAGGGAGCAGAGAGAGGGAGAGGGAGGGGAGGGAGAGCAGAGAGAGAGGGAGAGGGAGGGAGAGAGAGCGAGACTACTGGAGTGTGTGGAGTGCGAGAAAGAGAGGGGACAGGAGGAGGGGAGAGAGCGAGAGAGAGAGAGGGAGAGGGAGGGAGAGCAGAGAGCAAGAGAGAGGGAGAGGGAGGGAGAGCAGATGAATCCTCAATATGGGTTCTCATGTCAAGCTGTTTATAGCAAACTTCTTTTTTTGATCTAATAGTTTTGAATTTGATGATGAATGGAGAGCTCTCTCTCCCCCTCTCTCAATTCAATTCAATTCAAGGGGCTTTATTGGCATGGGAAACATGTGTTAACATTGCCAAAGCAAGTGAGGTATATAATATATAAAGTGAAATAAACAATAAAAATTAACAGTAGACATCACACATACAGAAGTTTCAAAACAATAAAGACATTACAAATGTCGTATTATATATATATATATACAGTGTTTTTACAATGTGCAAATCTCTCTCTCTCCCTCCCTCCCCCAGAGTAGAGGCACTCCCCTCCCTCCAAGTTTTGTTTATGTTTGAGACTCAAAGCAGTGTGAAGATCAGCCAGAGCTGGAGAAGGAGAGACCCAGGGGAGAACCGTAAGGCCCCGCGACGGAGAACAATCCCCCCCACCCACTGTGCAGTGCCTCTACTCTAGACAGGTCGCCCCTATCAGTTCCATCACGAAGCTCCTGCCACAGTGGCCAGCCAGTCTGCTCTCCCTGCCCAGGACGGGGAGCCCTCTTCTACATGGCCCCTGGGGACGTGTACTTCGCCCTTCATAGGACGGACAGGGAGCGAGGGAGGGGGAAGGAAGGAGGTAGGGAGGAAAGGAGGAGTGTGGAAGAAGGCGATTGGCTGGGCTCCGCAGGGCGGGTCAGTCCATGTCTTCCTCTCGTCTTTAGAACATTCTGTCCATTCTGCTGCTCAGGCTGTCTGGAGTCCAGCTGGCAGGAGAGCTGCTGTGAGCAGTGATTTCACACACACTTTCGATCTCTCCACCGTTCCTCCTTTTTTCCTCTCCCTCTCTCCCCTCCTCCTCTCCTCTCTCTTTCTCTCTCTCCACACAGTCCTCTCCTCTCTCTTTCTCTCTCTCCCCTCCTCCTCTCCTCTCTCTTTCTCTCTCTCCCCTCCTCCTCTCCTCTCTCTTTCTCTCTCTCCATACAGTCCTCTCCTCTCTCTTTCTCTCTCTCCATACAGTCCTCTCCTCTCTCTTTCTCTCTCTCCATACAGTCCTCTCCTCTCTCTTTCTCTCTCACCACACAGTCCTCTCCTCGATCTCTTTCTCTCTCTCCCCTCCTCCTCTCCTCTCTCTTTCTCTCTCTCCACACAGTCCTCTCCTCTCTCTTTCTCTCTCTCCACACAGTCCTCTCCTCTCTCTTTCTCTCTCTCCACACAGTCCTCTCCTCGATCTCTTTCTCTCTCTCCCCTCCTCCTCTCCTCAATCTCTTTCTCTCTCACCACACAGTCCTCTCCTCTCTCTTTCTCTCTCTCCACACAGTCCTCTCCTCTCTTTCTCTCTCACCACACAGTCCTCTCCTCTCTCTTTCTCTCTCTCCACACAGTCCTCTCCTCAATCTCTTTCTCTCTCACCACACAGTCCTCTCCTCTCTCTTTCTCTCTCTCCACACAGTCCTCTCCTCTCTCTTTCTCTCTCTCCACACAGTCCTCTCCTCTCTTTCTCTCTCACCACACAGTCCTCTCCTCGATCTCTTTCTCTCCATACAGTCCTCTCCTCTCTCTTTCTCTCTCTCCAAACAGTCCTCTCCTCGATCTCTTTCTCTCTCACCACACAGTCCTCTCCTCTCTCTTTCTCTCTCTCCAAACAGTCCTCTCCTCGATCTCTTTCTCTCTCTCCACACAGTCCTCTCCTCGATCTCTTTCTCTCTCTCCACACAGTCCTCTCCTCTCTCTTTCTCTCTCTCCACACAGTCCTCTCCTCTCTTTCTCTCTCACCACACAGTCCTCTCCTCTCTCTTTCTCTCTCTCCACACAGTCCTCTCCTCGATCTCTTTCTCTCTCTCCACACAGTCCTCTCCTCGATCTCTTTCTCTCTCTCCACACAGTCCTCTCCTCTCTCTTTCTCTCTCTCCATACAGTCCTCTCCTCAATCTCTTTCTCTCTCTCCACACAGTCCTCTCCTCTCTCTTTCTCTCTCTCCACACAGTCCTCTCCTCGATCTCTTTCTCTCTCTCCACACAGTCCTCTTCTCGATCTCTTTCTCTCTCACCACACAGTCCTCTCCTCTCTCTTTCTCTCTCTCCATACAGTCCTCTCCTCGATCTCTTTCTCTCTCTCCACACAGTCCTCTCCTCGATCTCTTTCTCTCTCTCCACACAGTCCTCTCCTCGATCTCTTTCTCTCTCTCCACACAGTCCTCTCCTCTCTCTTTCTCTCTCTCCATACAGTCCTCTCCTCGATCTCTTTCTCTCTCTCCATACAGTCCTCTCCTCGATCTCTTTCTCTCTCTCCACACAGTCCTCTCCTCGATCTCTTTCTCTCTCTCCACACAGTCCTCTCCTCTCTCTTTCTCTCTCACCACACAGTCCTCTCCTCTCTCTCCACACAGTCCTCTCCTCTCTCTTTCTCTCTCTCCACACAGTCCTCTCCTCGATCTCTTTCTCTCTCTCCCCTCCTCCTCTCCTCAATCTCTTTCTCTCTCTCTCCACACAGTCCTCTCCTCTCTCTTTCTCTCTCTCCATACAGTCCTCTCCTCGATCTCTTTCTCTCTCTCCACACAGTCCTCTCCTCGATCTCTTTCTCTCTCTCCACACAGTCCTCTCCTCGATCTCTTTCTCTCTCTCCACACAGTCCTCTCCTCAATCTCTTTCTCTCTCTCCCCTCCTCCTCTCCTCAATCTCTTTCTCTCTCACCACACAGTCCTCTCCTCTCTCTTTCTCTCTCTCCATACAGTCCTCGCCTCGATCTCTTTCTCTCTCTCCCCTCCTCCTCTCCTCTCTCTTTCTCTCTCTCCACACAGTCCTCTCCTCTCTCTTTCTCTCTCTCCACACAGTCCTCTCCTCGATCTCTTTCTCTCTCTCCACACAGTCCTCTCCTCAATCTCTTTCTCTCTCTCCCCTCCTCCTCTCCTCAATCTCTTTCTCTCTCACCACACAGTCCTCTCCTCTCTCTTTCTCTCTCTCCATACAGTCCTCTCCTCGATCTCTTTCTCTCTCTCCACACAGTCCTCTCCTCAATCTCTTTCTCTCTCCCCTCCTCCTCTCCTCAATCTCTTTCTCTCTCACCACACAGTCCTCTCCTCTCTTTCTCTCTCTCCATACAGTCCTCTCCTCGATCTCTTTCTCTCTCTCCACACAGTCCTCTCCTCTCTCTTTCTCTCTCTCCATACAGTCCTCTCCTCGATCTCTTTCTCTCTCTCCACACAGTCCTCTCCTCGATCTCTTTCTCTCTCTCCACACAGTCCTCTCCTCTCTCTTTCTCTCTCTCCACACACTCCAGTAGTCTCTCTCTCTCCTCTCCTCCTCTCCTCTCTCTTTCTCCCACTCCACACACTCCAGTAGTCTCTCTCTCTCTCCCCTCCTCCTCTCCTCTCTCTTTCTCTCCAGTCTCTTGGCCCTGAATGTGCTCTTCTAATTACAGAACCAAATCAAATTATTACCCTCTTCATCTCTCTACAAATCTCTCTCCATTTCTCTCCATCTCTGACAGCAGAGAGGAGAGAAGGAAGAGAAGAGTCACAGAGTGGAGAATGAAGAGAGGAGAGATGGAGATGGTGGGAGAGGAGGGAGAGAGATGGTGGGAGAGGAGGGAGAGAGACTTTGTTGGGAGAGAGAGAGATGGTGGGAGAGGAGGGAGAGACACTTTGTTGGGAGAAAGAGAGATGGTAGGAGAGGAGGGAGAGAGATGGTGGGAGAGAGAGAGATGGTGGGAGGAGGGAGAGAGAGAGATGGTGGGAGAGGAGGGAGAGAGAGAGATGGTGGGAGAGGAGGGAGAGAGATGGTGGGAGAAGAGGGAGAGAGAGAGATGGTGGGAGAGAAAGAGATGGTGGGAGAGGAGGGAGAGAGAGAGATGGTGGGAGAGGAGGGAGAGAGAGAGATGGTGGGAGAGGAGGGAGAGAGATGGTGGGAGAAGAGGGAGAGAGAGAGATGGTGGGAGAGGAGAGAGAGAGAGACTTGTTTTTTCAGTCCAGTCTGGTTGGCATACATTTACTCTGTGGTGAGCTGTGAAGAGTCTCTCCCCCTGTCCTCCCTCTCTGACTCTCTCCAAGTGAAACAGGCAAAGGGGCCTTTGTAGTTTACCACCAACAAGTCATCCCAACTCAAACCACGTCTCTCCATCCACCTGTCCTCTCTCTCTTTCATTCCACCTATAACTTATTCCCTCCTCTTCTGATTCCCTCTCCGCTCACTCACTCTTCTACCACACTTATTTTCCTCACCCTCTCTCTCCCTCCCTGTCTCCCCCCCCACCTTGTCTCCCCCACCTCCCCTCTTGCTCCCCCCACCCTCCCCGTTTCCCCCTCCCTCATTCTCACCCCCGGTCTCCCCCCACCCTCCCTCTCGCCCCCACACCCTCCCCGTCTCCCCCACCTTCCTCTCGCCCCCCACCCTCCCCGTCTCCCCCCACCATCCCTCTCACCCCCCTCCTGTTGTGGCTAAAGTCCAGTCTCTGAGCTCATGAGGTTGAGGTTAGCAGCACAGAGAGGGCCTAATTGTGCCAGGGACAACACACACACTCCGCTGACTAGGGGTCTGATGTAGCTCTAGAGGAGTGTGGATTAGTGTGGAGTCTCTGGTTTAGAAATAGCTGTAGCTAATTATACATGCATGGGAAAAAGGAATGAAATATCCATAAATATATATATATGTGTGTGTGTGTGTGTGTGTGTGTGTGTGTGTGTGTGTGTGTGTGTGTGTGTGTGTGTGTGTGTGTGTGTGTGTGTGTGTGTGTGTGTGTGTGTGTGTGTGTGTGTGTGTGTGTGTATTACTATGGAAATTCTCCATCATGGGGACATGTCCACATGAAGACAATAGCTATTTTAGGCTTAGTGGTTAGGTTTACAGTTAGGGGTTACAATTACAGTTAGGGGTAACAATTACAGTTAGGTTGTCACGTCTAATCAAGGTGGGTGGAATCAGGCGCAGAGAGCAGATGGCGATATAAAGTTTTATTCTCCGGTGAACAAAATAAACAACGGTCAACCCAAATACACACAGGGTGAATTTATCCAACACAGGATAAAGACTAACCGGAGAATAAGAAACAACAAACACAGACAGACAAAACGAATGACAAAATAAACAATCCCGCACAAAACAAAGGCGGGACAACCTACATTAAATACAGACACTAATTAACTAAACAACACACAGGTGAAACCAATTAAACAAAACCAACAGATACACGAAAAAGGGATCGGTAGTGGCTAGTAGGACGGTGACGACGACCGCCGAGCATCGCCTGAACGGGCAGGAGAGCCAACTTCAGCGGAAGTCGTGACATAGGTTTACAGTTAGGGGTAACAATTACGGTTAGGTTTACAGTTAGGGGTTACAATTACGGTTAGGTTTACAGTTAGGGGTTATAATTACGGTTAGGTTTACAGTTAGGGGTTATAATTACGGTTAGGTTTACAGTTAGGGGTTACAATTACGGTTAGGTTTACAGTTAGGGGTTATAATTACGGTTAGGTTTACAGTTAGGGGTTACAATTACAGTTAGGTTTACAGTTAGGGGTTACAATTACAGTTAGGTTTACGGTTAGGGGTTACAATTACGGTTAGGTTTACAGTTAGGGGTTACCATTACGGTTAGGTTTACAGTTAGGGGTTACCATTACGGTTAGGGGTTACAATTACGGTTAGGTTTACAGTTAGAGGTTACAATTACGGTTAGGTTTACAGTTAGGGGTTACCATTACGGTTAGGGGTTACCATTACGGTTAAGTTTACAGTTAGGGGTTACCATTACGGTTAGGTTTACAGTTAGGGGTTACAATTACGGTTAGGGGTTACAATTACGGTTCGGGGTTACAATTACGGTTAGGTTTACAGTTAGAGGTTACAATTACGGTTAGGGGTTACAATTACGATTAAGTTTACAGTTAGGGGTTACCGTTACGGTTAAGTTTACAGTTAGGGGTTACCATTACGGTTAAGTTTACAGTTAGGGGTTACCATTACGGTTAAGTTTACAGTTAGGGGTTACCATTACGGTTAGGGGTTACCATTACGGTTAGGGGTTACCATTACGGTTAGGTTTACAGTTAGGGGTTACCATTACGGTTAGGTTTACGGTTAAGGGTTACCATTACGGTTAGGTTTACAGTTAGGGGTTACCATTACGGTTAGGTTTACAGTTAGGGGTTACCATTACGTTTAGGGGTTACCATTACGGTTAGGTTTACAGTTAGGGGTTACCATTACGGTTAGGTTTACGGTTAGGGGTTACCATTACGGTTAGGTTTACAGTTAGGGGTAAAGGTAAATAGGATCTTGAATGGAAATACATTTTAGGTCCCCACAAGTATAGTAAAACATCTGCTTTGTGTTTGTGTGTAAGAGAGCTCAGAGTCAAAGATTATCTCACACACACACACACACACACACACACACAGAGAGAAATGTCTACACTGAGTCGGTAAATGATGAACCCAGATTATTCTGTTTAACTAGCACCAGTTAACCATTACAGACACACACTAGTGCTGGAGCTGTCTGTGGTGTTATGTCCACTGTAATGTTGTAGTGACAGTGAAGGGTCATGTCTGTAATGACATACTGTAGTGACAGTGAAGGGTCATGTCTGTAATGGCATAATGACATACTGTAGTGACAGTGAAGGGTCAATGGGCTAGACAGTGTTCTAGCATCTTGATGGTTTAGTGGTTAGTTATGAGGTCTGTCGCATCGAAAAGGCTCAATATGTGCCCCCTTCGTCCCCCACACTCTTCCTCCCCTCTTTTTTCTGTTCTCTAAACGCACTCTACCTCTCCCCCTTCTCTCTCTTTCTCCCCCCTTCTTTCCCCTCCCCCCCTTTATTTACTGCCTTGTGGAATGCCTGTACTTCCGTGAGTGATGTCATCAGTTGCCGTCGTCACGGTAACAAAACAAACCTCCTGGCATATGGCCTGTGGATTCAGTCTTTCCCAGCTTGTTAAAAAAATGGAGGAAAGAAAGAAAGAAAGAAAGAAAGAAAGAAAGAAAGAAAGAAAGAAAGAAAGAAAGAAAGAAAGAAAGAAAGAAAGAAAGAAAGAAAGAAAGAAAGAAAGAAAGAAAGAAAGAAAAAGAAAGAAAAATGAAGAAAAAAGTATGACTTGTTTCTTTGGCCTGAACATTTACGCTATCAGGAGATGGAGGGATGAGGATACACTGGAGGAAGGAGAGGGAGAGAGAGAGGGGGGGAGAAGAGGCTAGAGGGAGAGAAAGACCGCAACCAAGATGGAGAGGGGAAGAGAGAGAGAACAAAAGAGGATGAGGAGGAGTGAGGAAGAGGAAAATAGGAAAAAAGAAGAATAGTGGGAATAGACGGAGGAAGAGGGATGAGAGAAAGAGAGGGATGAGAGAGAGGGGGTTGAGGGAGAGAGAGAGGGGGGGATGAGGGAGAGAGAGAGAGAGGGGGAGGGGGATGAGGGAGAGAGAGGAGGGGGTGAGGGAGAGAGAGGGGGGTGAGGGAGAGAGGGGGAGGGGAATGAGGGAGAGAGAGGGGGTGAGGGAGAGAGAGAGAGGGATGAGGGAGAGAGAGATAGGGATGAGGGAGAGAGACAGGGATGAGGGAGAGAGAGAGAGGGGGATGAGGGAGAGAGAAAGAGAGGGATGAGAGAGAGAGAGAGAGGGGGGGGGGGATGAGGGAGAGAGAGAGAGGGATGAGAGAGAGAGCGGGGGATGAGGGAGAGAGAAAGAGAGGGATGAGAGAGAGAGAGAGGGGGATGAGGGAGAGAGAGAGAGGGGGATGAGGGAGAGAGAGAGGGGGTGAGGGAGAGAGAGAGGGGGTGAGGGAGAGAGAGAGAGGGGAGGGGAATGAGGGAGAGAGAGGGGGTGAGGGAGAGAGAGAGAGGGGGATGAGGGGGAGAGGAAGAGAGGGATGAGAGAGAGAGAGAGAGAGAGAGAGGGGGGATGAGGGAGAGAGAGAGAGGGATGAGAGAGAGAGCGGGGGGATGAGGGAGAGAGAAAGAGAGGGATGATGAGAGAGAGAGAGGGGGATGAGGGAGAGAGAGAGGGGGATGAGGGAGAGAGAGAGGGGGGAGGGAGAGAGAGAGGGGGTGAGGGAGAGAGAGAGAGGGGGAGGGGATGAGGGAGAGAGAGGGGGTGAGGGAGAGAGAGAGAGGGATGAGGGAGAGAGAGAGAGGGGGGATGAGGGAGAGAGAAAGAGAGGGATGAGAGAGAGAGAGGGGGGGATGAGGGAGAGAGAGAGAGGGGGATGAGGGAGAGAGAGAGGGGGGTGAGGGAGAGAGACAGTAGTCCCTATACATGACATCTGTTAGACTTCTGAAGAGACGAGGTGTACTGCCAGAGCTAACTACTCTGTAAATACTCTGGTTTATAAGACAACATCTCCTGCTGTGTGTGTGTGTGTGTGTGTGTGTGTGTGTGTGTGTGTGTGTGTGTGTGTGTGTGTGTGTGTGTGTGTGTGTGTGTGTGTGTGTGTGTGTGTGTGTGTGTGTGTGTGTGTGTGTGTGTGTGTGTGTGTGTGTGTGTGTGTGTGTGTGTGTGTACAGTTGTACTTCTCCTGGGCTGGTCCGGGGTGTGATAGTTGCTGCGTGGTTGTCCTGGTAACGACACAAAGCAAAACAGTACCGTAGCCAGGAAAATGGAGATGTGTGTGTTTACAGCTACTGTGTGTGTGTGTGTGTGTGTGTGTGTGTGTGTGTGTGTGTGTGTGTGTGTGTGTGTGTGTGTGTGTGTGTGTGTGTGTGTGTGCAACATCAGAATCATCCAAACTTCACCTACCCTGGAGATGTGGGATATAATGTGTGTAGAAGTGAAGAATAGACCTGTGCCTTCATCAAACAGCCTTCAGCACCTCCCCTCTGTATCTCACTGTATCTCTCAGTCCAGACATTATGAACCCCTGAGCTCAGATCACACTTTTACACACGTCTCTGTCCATAATACTCCTATTGATTAAAATGGCTAAACTGATCCTAGATCAGTACTCCTACTCTGACAGGTCCATAACAGAAGACTGGTGATTATGACCTAGGTCAGCTTGGAACCCTGTGACAGGTCCATAACAGAAGACTGGTGATTATGACCTAGGTCAGCTTGGAACCCTGTGACAGTTCCATAACAGAAGACTGGTGATTATGACCTAGGTCAGCTTGGAACCCTGTGACAGGTCCATAACAGAAGACTGGTGATATTGACCTAGGTCAGCTTGGAACCCTGTGACAGGTCCATAACAGAAGACTGGTGATATTGACCTAGGTCAGCTTGGAACCCTGTGACAGGTCCATAACAGAAGACTGGTGATTATGACCTAGGTCAGCTTGGAACCCTGTGACAGGTCCATAACAGAAGACTGGTGATTATGACCTAGGTCAGCTTGGAACCCTGTGACAGGTCCATAACAGAAGACTGGTGATTATGACCTAGGTCAGCTTGGAACCCTGTGACAGGTCCATAACAGAAGACTGGTGATTATGACCTAGGTCAGCTTGGAACCCTGTGACAGGTCCATAACAGAAGACTGGTGATATTGACCTAGGTCAGCTTGGAACCCTGTGACAGGTCCATAACAGAAGACTGGTGATATTGACCTAGGTCAGCTTGGAACCCTGTGACAGGTCCATAACAGAAGACTGGTGATATTGACCTAGGTCAGCTTGGAACCCTGTGACAGGTCCATAACAGAAGACTGGTGATTATGACCTAGGTCAGCTTGGAACCCTGTGACAGTTCCATAACAGAAGACTGGTGATTATGACCTAGGTCAGCTTGGAACCCTGTGACAGGTCCATAACAGAAGACTGGTGATTATGACCTAGGTCAGCTTGGAACCCTGTGACAGGTCCATAACAGAAGACTGGTGATTATGACCTAGGTCAGCTTGGAACCCTGTGACAGGTCCATAACAGAAGACTGGTGATTATGACCTAGGTCAGCTTGGAACCCTGTGACAGGTCCATAACAGAAGACTGGTGATTATGACCTAGGTCAGCTTGGAACCCTGTGACAGGTCCATAACAGAAGACTGGTGATTATGACCTAGGTCAGCTTGGAACCCTGTGACAGGTCCATAACAGAAGACTGGTGATTATGACCTAGGTCAGCTTGGAACCCTGTGACAGGTCCATAACAGAAGACTGGTGATTATGACCTAGGTCAGCTTGGAACCCTGTGACAGGTCCATAACAGAAGACTGGTGATTATGACCTAGGTCAGCTTGGAACCCTGTGACAGGTCCATAACAGAAGACTGGTGATTATGACCTAGGTCAGCTTGGAACCCTGTGACAGGTCCATAACAGAATACTGGTGATTATGACCTAGGTCAGCTTGGAACCCTGTGACAGGTCCATAACAGAAGACTGGTGATTATGACCTAGGTCAGCTTGGAACCCTGTGACAGTTCCATAACAGAAGACTGGTGATATTGACCTAGGTCAGCTTGGAACCCTGTGACAGGTCCATAACAGAAGACTGGTGATTATGACCTAGGTCAGCTTGGAACCCTGTGACAGTTCCATAACAGAAGACTGGTGATTATGACCTAGGTCAGCTTGGAACCCTGTGACAGGTCCATAACAGAAGACTGGTGATTATGACCTAGGTCAGCTTGGAACCCTGTGACAGGTCCATAACAGAAGACTGGTGATTATGACCTAGGTCAGCTTGGAACCCTGTGACAGTTCCATAACAGAAGACTGGTGATATTGACCTAGGTCAGCTTGGAACCCTGTGACAGGTCCATAACAGAAGACTGGTGATTATGACCTAGGTCAGCTTGGAACCCTGTGACAGTTCCATAACAGAAGACTGGTGATTATGACCTAGGTCAGCTTGGAACCCTGTGACAGGTCCATAACAGAAGACTGGTGATTATGACCTAGGTCAGCTTGGAACCCTGTGACAGGTCCATAACAGAAGACTGGTGATTATGACCTAGGTCAGCTTGGAGCCCTGTGACAGGTCCATAACAGAAGACTGGTGATTATGACCTAGGTCAGCTTGGAACCCTGTGACAGGTCCATAACAGAAGACTGGTGATTATGACCTAGGTCAGCTTGGAACCCTGTGACAGTTCCATAACAGAAGACTGGTGATTATGACCTAGGTCAGCTTGGAACCCTGTGACAGGTCCATAACAGAAGACTGGTGATTATGACCTAGGTCAGCTTGGAACCCTGTGACAGGTCCAGTCAGAGGATGAGAATGAATTAGAATCACAACTCATGTCATGGTAACTCTATGTCTCCTAAAGGCCGTGGTGCTGGAATGGCTGTTCCTCTCCAGCCACAGAAATGGTATATTTTCTACCGTGACGTTTGTCAGGAGGACAGCGGGGTTTGCTTCGCTTGATGCATTTAACGCTCCTGTCCAGTTTGGCTGGACTCTGACACGACCGTATCACTCCTCACCACCGCAGAACCCATGTCTTCGCTCAGCTGTCCCTGCGAAAGGCCAGCCCCTTATGCAGAGCCAATGAAATGGAAACACGGCCACACACACTGTGACATTCAGGTAATCCTACAGACCTCTAACGGTTTCTCCTTTTTCTATTCAATTACATACAACATATTATTAGACAGATTACAGGACCAATTTCTGTCATTTCCATAGGCTAAGTAAAGGTCAGGCATATCCAAACAGAAGCCTAGGGATTAGCATAACTATCTATGTATGCGCCTATATAAACCTTATTCCCCCCCATGCTGCAGTTTACTTCAAAAACCTGAACAGTTCGTTTAAAACACATGAAGTTTTCACTGCAGAAAAACCCAGCGCCTTGAGAAGAGATTTAACCTAAAAACGAACGGAGAAAAAGTAAAAAACGTAAAGGGGTTTGTGGGGGAAATAAACTGCTAACATTCGGCTCCTTCAGGCAGGCAGCGAGAGGACAGAATGTTCCGGTCTGGAGTTTAAAGCTCCACGCCTGCCTTCAGAGCTGACCCGTCTTGTAGGTTGCTCCCCATCGGGTCAAACTCAAAACAACAACCTTTGATGACCTCTGTCTTGGATAGTGACCTTCTAAGACTAAGGCACGAACGCTTCCAACACACCGACAGCAGCTTGACGCATTCGTTCCATAAATCCAGTGTAACAGTATAACTTTAGACCGTCCCCTCGCCCATACCCGGGCGCGAACCAGAGACCCTCTGCACACATCAACAACAATCACCCACAAAGCATCGTTACCCATCGCTCCACAAAAGCCGCGGCCCTTGCAGAGCAAGGAGAACTACTACTTCAAGGTCTCAAAGCAAGTGACGTCACCGATTGAAACGCTATTTAGCGCGAACACCGCCGCTAACTAGCTAGCCGTTTCACATCCGTTACACCAGCACCACACCGAACGCACTGCAACTGCCTCTGCAACGCAATGCTGCAAGGCAAACGCAGCGTTTCACTGGAAATGAATGTCATTCTGGTGGACCAAAACGCAGCGTTTCACTGGAAATGAATGTCATTCTGGTGGACCAAAACGCAGCGTTTCACTGGAAATTAATGTCATTCTGGTGGACCAAAACGCAACGACACTTTAGTTGTGTTCGAAGCGTAACGCCTCTCAGAACGGGCAGTCAGAGAACAGAGGACGCGGAGACCAACTTGTTGCCTTGGAACTATTTTTGTTTTGGTCATTTGTCGTGGGGACAACTTACAACGTTGCTCAACGGAGTTCTATGTGACTGTGATGCACTTTGGTCTGGTGCAGCTACTTCCTGTTGAGGGTCGCTATGGGTGGAGCATTAGGCTGATCGCCCACACCATATAATGAGTAAACACCAAGTATCCAAAACAAGTTCTCAACGTTTGTTATTTGTCTCAATATCTATTAAACACGCGACAACTACTACTACTACTGTTACTACTACTACTACTACTACTGCTATTACTACTACTGCTACTACTACTACTACTACTGCTACTTCTACTACTGCTACTATTACTACTGCTATATCTACTACTACTACTACTACTACTACTACTACTGTTACTATTACTACTACTACTGTTACTACTACTACTACTGCTACTACTACTACTGCTACTATTACTACTGCTATATCTACTACTACTACTACTACTGTTACTACTACTACTACTGCTACTACTACTACTGCTACTATTACTACTGCTATATCTACTACTACTACTACTACTACTACTACTACTACTACTGTTACTATTACTACTACTACTGTTACTACTACCACTACTGCTACTACTACTACTGCTACTATTACTACTGCTATATCTACTACTACTACTACTATTACTACTACTACTACTACTACTGTTACTATTACTACTACTACTGTTACTACTACTACTACTGCTACTACTACTACTGCTACTATTACTACTGCTATATCTACTACTACTACTACTACTACTACTACTACTACTGTTACTATTACTACTACTACTGTTACTACTACTACTACTGCTACTACTACTACTGCTACTATTACTACTGCTATATCTACTACTACTACTACTACTGTTACTACTACTACTGTTACTACTACTACTACTGCTACTACTACTACTGCTACTATTACTACTGCTATATCTACTACTACTACTACTACTACTGTTACTACTACTACTACTGCTACTACTACTACTGCTACTATTACTACTGCTATATCTACTACTACTACTACTACTGCTACTATTACTACTGCTACTACTACTACTACTGCTACTATTACTACTGCTATATCTACTACTACTACTACTACTACTACTACTGTTACTACTACTACTACTGTTACTACTACTACTACTGCTACTACTACTACTGCTACTATTACTACTGCTATATCTACTACTACTACTACTACTACTACTACTACTACTACTACTACTGTTACTACTACTACTACTACTACTACTACTGTTACTACTACTACTACTACTACAACTATTACCACTATTACTACTATTGCTACTACCACTACTACTATTGCTACTACTACTACTGTTGCTACTACTACTACTGTTGCTACCCCCCCCCCCCCATTATAACGTCCTTTCTCTCATTACAAAATTGCTATTAGGTTGCTACTGCAACATTGTAAATCACTTCAAATTGGCATCAAAGGCCACAAAGCACAACAAAAGTATCAACTCAAAACAGTTGGATCACACATGGTACGCAGCATCATCTGGATATTGTGCAACAAAAGTTCAACATTCCTCTTCTGCTACCATTTCTGTCACAGCGACAGCGTCGTTGCATTTTGGTACGCCAGAATGACGTTCATTTCCAATGGAACGCTTTCCAACGCCTTGCGTTGTCAAACTGTATGCGTAAGATGACTTGACATAAATGGTAGGAGAAGGTGAATGTTGAACATTTGTTGCACACATATCCAGATATTGCTGTGCATACCAATTTGAGCAATAGCACTGTAGGTGTGATCGAGGCGTCAGGCAGTCTACACATACAGTTTGAGGCACACGTTCGAAAAATCTAATTGATGCACCACACAGAACGCAATGGAACTAACTCTGCAACGCAATGCTGCAAGGCCAACGCAGCGTTCCATTGGAAATGAATTTACTTCTGGTGTACCAAAATGCAATAAAACTGTCGATGGGATCGAGGCGTAACTTTTTCCATGACAGCATGCCTGGCAGCCTGCCAGTCTATTCTGGAGTATCATATCTGTTGTGAAACGGAAATATCTTCCTCAGCACCAGCCAATGGCACACAAACAAATGACCTACACAAACAACTGAACAAGAGTGTTCAGAATTAAAATGTTACGTCACAGGAGATACCAACTCCCCATCCCTCCTCCACCGGAGGGAAAGTGCCGTGGGGCACACTCGGGTTATGTCAATTACCGAGCGGTGCGGTGGCATACCTCACACGCCGCTTCCCATTTGGATTGTCACATGCTATAGTTAAAACCACTAGGCTACTTACAAGACGTTAGTTCCCGGTGGGAGATCCCCCGCCGCTGGTCCTCGCTCCAGACCGATGTTCGTGCAATTAACCACGCACGATTCCCGGGACCCTGGTGCAAGAACACACGTACAGTTACCGGGACACGGGCTCCCGCAACTCCTCCCGCTGCCGCCGTCCCCGTGCGCTGGGCTCCAGCCCCATGCCTCCAGGCAACAGAGAGTGAAGAGCAGACTGGAAAATAATCCAAACTTGGGGAAAGAGGCGCCATGTTTTCGCTTGGATAAAATCTGTCCATTTCTAAAAGGCATAGCTCACTCACATCGCATCGCCTCTGATGTTGGAAGGGTCCTCGCACTGGGGGGGGGGAAACTTCTTCTTCGCTTTTTAACAGATTTCTTCATGTGAAAACATGCTAAGAGCGGAACTAACTTTTTTTTAAACCGTTTTTTTTAACCTTCCCCAGGTTTTCGTAGACGTTTCGCCGTCCTCTGTGGTTATAACGGAACTAGCAGCGCTCTTCTTTTTTCGGGAGAAAAAAGTTCCTTCAACTTCCTTTCTTTCTCCCGCCTTGTTTTGGCTGCCTTCACCCGCTGCAGTTCTACTAGTAAACACTGAGCGCACAGATTCCTTCTTGGGCTCCTTGGGAGAAAGATTCTACTTTTTTTCTCATGCAATAATGTATTATTATTACACAAGTAATCCGTTTAAGGATTTGTTGATAGAATGATGTGTTTTGTACACGCTTTCCCCACCTCCAGTCCCGAGATGGGAGGATCTAAGTGTGTGTGATGATGATGTACAAACACCTTTAAACAGTCCAGCTGTGTTCTTGGTCTTCTAGGACTATAGGAGACAGTCAGCCAGTCACTCATTCAGTCAGCCAGTCACTCTTTCAGTCACTCTTTCAGTCAGCCAGTCACTCTTTCAGTCACCGTCACTCATTCAGTCAGCCAGTCACTCGTTCAGCCAGTCACTCTTTCAGCCAGTCACTCATTCAGCCAGCCAGTCACCCAGTCACTCTTTCAGTCAGCCAGTCACTCTTTCAGTCAGCCAGTCACTCATTCAGTCAGCCAGTCACTCATTCAGTCAGCCAGTCAGTCACTCAGTCAGCCAGTCACTCTTTCAGCCAGTCAGTCACTCAGCCAGCCAGTCAGTCACTCAGTCAGTCAGCCAGCCAGTCAGTCAGTCAGCCAGTCACTCAGCCAGTCACTCAGCCAGACAGTCAGCCAGTCAGCCAGACAGTCAGTCAGCCAGTCACTCAGTCAGCCAGTCACTCAGCCAGTCAGTCAGCCAGTCAGTCAGCCAGACAGTCAGTCAGCCAGACAGTCAGTCAGTCACTCAGCCAGTCAGCCAGCCAGTCAGTCACTCAGCCAGTCAGCCAGACAGTCAGTCAGCCAGTCAGTCAGTCAGCCAGTCAGTCAGCCAGTCACTCAGCCAGTCAGCCAGACAGTCAGTCAGTCAGCCAGTCACTCAGCCAGTCAGTCACTCAGCCAGTCAGTCAGCCAGTCAGTCAGTCAGTCAGCCAGACAGTCAGTCAGTCAGTCAGCCAGTCCACAGTCTGAGCAGGTGGTACATCTTTATGCAGGTGAGATATTATATTTAACTTACATCCCACTATCTTCTCTCAATAAATTTAAATCAAACAATCTCACTAACTCACTTTCATACACGCGTACGCACACACACACTCCTCCCTCTCTCTCCCATTTCCTGTTCTGCTGCTGGGGCACGCGAGGGGGACGTTCCCGGTGCTGCTTGTGTTGGCCCACCCCATCTCACACACACACACACACACGGCCCAGCCTGCAGCTCAGCACTCACAGAGGCGCCGCTATAGAGCCTTATACCCAACAACAGCCCAGCCTCCGGCCCGTTCCATCTCCAGCCAAACCCACTGAGCCTAGCCTTCACCCCAGACCACCCCAGACAACAACACACAGTTCTGCCCCAACTACAGAGACACAACTAGAGCAAAAGCGACAGCAAGGTCTGGCACAATACAGTACTGGGCTAAGCTGGATAGGGGTAAGCTTGGCTGGGTTAGGCTTGGCTGAGTTAGGTTTGGCTGGGTTAGGCTTGGCTGGGTTAGGCTTGGCTGGGTTAGGTTAGGCTGGGTTAGGTTAGGCTGGGTTAGGCTTGGCTGGGTTAAGCTTGGCTGGGTTAGGCTTGGCTGGGTTAGGCTTGGCTGGGTTAGGTTAGGCTGGGTTAGGCTTGGCTGAGTTAGGCTTGGCTGGGTTAAGCTTGGCTGGGTTAGGCTTGGCTGAGTTAGGCTTGGCTGAGTTAAGCTTGGCTGGGTTAGGCTTGGCTGGGTTAGGCTTGGCTGAGTTAGGCTTGGCTGGGTTAAGCTTGGCTGGGTTAGGCTTGGCTGAGTTAGGTTTGGCTGGGTTAGGCCTGGCTGAGTTAGGTTTGGCTGGGTTAGGCTTGGCTGGGTTAGGCTTGGCTGAGTTAGGCTTGGCTGGGTTAGGCTTGGCTGAGTTAGGGTTGGCTGAGTTAGGCTTGGCTGGGTTAGGCTGGAGTATTTAGACTGGATTAGATTGGTTTAAATGGGTTGGGTGAAGTGGCCTGAACTGAAATCGGTTATGTGAACTGGAATGGGCTTGGGTATGTGGACTGGATTCGACTGGTTTAAAAGGGAGTGGAGTGGGCTGGGCTGAGGGAGAAGGGGGCTGGGCTGGAGGAGAAGGGGTTGGACTGGAGGAGAGGGGGTTGGACTGGAGGAGAAGGGGTTGGACTGGAGGAGAGGGGGCTGGGCTGGAGGAGAGGGGGCTGGGCTGAAGGAGAAGGGGTTGGACTGGAGGAGAGGGGGCTGGGCTGGAGGAGAGGGGGTTGGGCTGGAGGAGAGGGGGCTGGGCTGGAGGAGAGGGGGTTGGGCTGGAGGGGAGGGGGCTGGGCTGGAGGAGAGGGGGCTGGGCTGGAGGAGAGGGGGCTGGGCTGGAGGAGAGGGGGCTGGGCTGGAGGGGAGGGGGCTGGGCTGGAGGAGAGGGGGCTGGGCTGGAGGAGAGGGGGCTGGGCTGGAGGAGAGGGGGCTGGGCTGGAGGAGAGGGGGCTGGGCTGGAGGAGAGGGGGCTGGGCTGGAGGGGAGGGGGCTGGGCTGGAGGAGAGGGGGCTGGGCTGGAGGAGAGGGGGCTGGGCTGGAGGAGAGGGGGCTGGGCTGGAGGAGAGGGGGCTGGGCTGGAGGAGAGGGGGCTGGGCTGGAGGAGAGGGGGCTGGGCTGGAGGAGAGGGGGCTGGGCTGGAGGAGAGGGGGCTGGGCTGGGCTTCTGTTTGGTTATGGGGAGAGTCTACTCGTCAGGAAAACAGTACTTACTGCTGGGGCCTCAGACAATATTATTAAAGGACTGGAGGAAGTGAGCGAGAAAAAGAGAGAGAGAGAGAGAAAGTTTGTCGACGACACAACGGTAGTAGGCCTGATCACCAATAACCATGACAGCCTATATGGAGGTCAGAGACATGGCTGTGTGGTGCCAGGACAACAACCTCTCCCTCATCGTGGACAAAACAAAGAGGCTGATCTGTACTACAGGAAACGGAGGGCCGAGCTGCTACAATCCACATGGGGGCTGTAGTGGAGACGGTCGAGAGCTTCAAGTTCCTCGGTGTTCACATCACTAAGGACCCATCATGGTCCAAACACACCAACACAGAGGTGGAAAGGGCATGAAAACATCTCTTCCCCCTCAGGAGGCTGAAAAGATTTGACATGGGCCCTCAGATCCTCTAAAGGTTATACAGCTGCACCATTGAGAGCATCTTGACTGGCTGCTGCACCGCCTGGTATGGCAACTGATCGGTGTCCGACCACAAGGCGCTTCTTGTTTTGCACTGTCTCCCTTGCAGTGGATCTGCAAGGGAGATCCACTGAGAGAGGGAGAGATCCACAGAGAGAGGGAGAGAGAGAGAGAGGGGGATAGAGAGAGAGAGAGAGAGGGATAGAGAGAGAGAGAGAGAGGGGGATAGAGAGAGAGAGAGAGAGAGAGGGATAGAGAGAGAGAGAGAGAGAGAGAGAGGGGGGGGGGGTGAGAGAGAGAGAGGTTAATGGTGAAGGGTAGGTAGGTAGGTTACAGGTGCAGGGTAGATAGGTTACAGGTGCAGGGTAGGTGGGTTACAGGTGCAGGGTAGGTAGGTAGGTTACAGGTGCAGGGTAGGTAGGTAGGTAGGTTTCAGGTGCAGGGTAGGTAGGTAGGTAGGTTACAGGTGCAGGGTAGGTAGGTTACAGGTGCAGGGTAGGTAGGTAGGTTACAGGTGCAGGGTAGGTAGGTAGGTAGGTTGCAGGTGCAGGGTAGGTAGGTAGGTAGGTTACAGGTGCAGGGTAGGTAGGTAGGTTACAGATGCAGGGTAGGTAGGTAGGTTACAGGGGCAGGGTAGGTAGGTTACAGGTGCTGGGTAGGTAGGTTACAGGTGCTGGGTAGGTAGGTAGGTTACAGGTGAGGGTAGGTAGGTAGGTTACAGGTGAAGGGTAGGTGGGTTACAGGTGCAGGGTAGGTAGGATACAGGTGCAGG